>NC_071114.1:3857500-4157500 GCF_024256425.1 Clarias gariepinus
AGCCGCGAGACTGCATGTGTTACCCCGAAAAAGACTGAACCTTTAAAGATGAACGGATGGAGTGATGTGTTTATTCTTCCTGCAGGAAGTTCTACACCAGTTCGTCCCAGATGTTCTGAGACCGTGGTGCTGATACAGAGCAGTGATGTGCAGCACTACGAGATAAAACACGGGCTGTTAGACTAAAGACATCCGCAGCAGTGGGAGGTGAGGGCGTGTACGATACCACAACTGACTGTACAGTGTAACACACTCACATAAACACGTCATGAACGTCGTGTGTCGGATGTAATAATCTGCTTTATACACGGAGAGTCAACGTGAACCAGGCGTGAGATACTCAACCTTACAGAATGGGATTTCTTAGTATTAATAAGTTAGACAGAGAGTTCTGCTGTACAGAGAGACACACAGACATGTACGTGGGCTTCAACCCCAAATAATCATCATAATAATAATAATAATAATAATAATAATAATAATAATAATAATATCACTGATTACATCAAAGATCAGCAGATTAATTTTAGATTTAAACTTTTAACTCTTTCTACAAACTCTTCAACATCAGGTTCTTACACTAGTAGAAGTGTATGACTAAACATGAGCATGTTGGTGTGTGTGTGTGTGTGTGTGTGTGTGTGTGTCATGGTGGAAACACACTGCAATATTAAACAGCATATTATTAATTTACCCATAAAATGCTGCTTAAAACAGTTTACCTTTAGCACCTGCTCTGTGCTGCCAAAGATGGTTTGGAAACTGGGTCCGTTCACGTCAGCCTGCAGACACACACACACACACACACACACACACACACTCAGTGACATTACACACACCTTACACACCCACACTAACACCAAGCTCGTGCTTTACTGCAGCGACACATCGCTTACTTTAATGTACTCAATTTTCAGCAGATCAGATCCATGTTTGTCTGATGAGGTAATCAGGTGAAGGGGCTCATTCTGAGCATCTGAAACACACACACACACACACACACACACAGTGCACATACATTAAAGGGACACTTCTGCCAAAATCTGAATCAGACAGTGTAATTTGATGCAGCTGTGCTGCGGCTCTGTAGTCAGATTTCCTGGTTAAACATCTGGTCGTCTTAACTTCAGCTTTATTCATGAAATTAAGCGTTTACTAGCGGAGATTAGCCAGTTAATATACCCAAGCTCTGCCCTTATATTCATTGCATTGTGCTGTTCTACTCTGTATTTTGTAATAAGTTTATATTAAGTATCCTCGGCACAGTCACTGAGTGTAAGTTTAATATTAATGTGGAAATTCTCAGCTTTTGTTTTTAAAAAAAAAATCATATGTTTTTTGGTTATGATTCTATTGTTATATGCGAATGAGAAAAGGAAACGGCATGGTGGTGCTCCTGATGGTTCAAAACAGCTTTTTGTTGGTTTAGAAACACGTCGATTTCAACAGTAGGTACAACGTGGTTGTAAAAAAACAAATTCTCACTTGCACGTTAAAATCAAGTTTTCTAGGGAAATCAGAACACAAGACGTTCACGTTCCTAACGTGTTTCACTCAGACGAGATTCTCTACGCTTTAATTACTCAGTGATCATGAGTTTTGTTAAAACACAGACACAAAGTCATACAGTGCCATTCAGGAGGGTAGTATATACCACGGCAAATAATATATAGGAGAGTGTGTGTGTGTGTGTGTGTGTGTGTGTGTGTGTGTGTAAACTGATACTCTACCCCTAATCCCACAGTAATCAAGACAGATTTTGTGCAGGTAGGACTTGACTGTGAGGTCGTAAGTCCTCATTTTGCCTTCACAACCCAACTGAGACACGTTTAAAGCCAAGACCACGCCCGCCCGAGCATCCTGACACGTGAGCTCCAACAGCACCTAAACACACACACACACACACACACACACACACACATACAGAGCATACAGGCTTAATTATAAAAAATGTAAAAAAAAAAAAAAAGTGTCACATCATTTTGTTTTAAGCTAAAAAAGATTCATGTTTTGAGAAATAAGAGAAATAAAAAAACAATAAAAACTTTACTGATTTGATTTCGAATGTGAAATAGAGATCCGTCAGGTCTTCCAAGACTAATCTCTGGGCGTCCTCATTACCATGCCTTTCAGCACTGTCCTCATCAGAATCTGAACACACACACACACACACACACACACACACACAGCGCTTTGACTCCAGTTGATGGATTTCGATGCCTTGGTTTAAAGCATGACGTTCCCGCAGTAATCAGTGTAACCTGAGAGTTGGTGTCTCACCTGATATGATGGGATACGGCAGCGCTGACGGATCAACACTCAGCACCCGCGGCCTCGTGTCTGCTAACGATAGCGACCTGACCTGCACAAACAAACACCAGAGAGAGTTAAAAATAAATAAATAAATGTTGTTATGTATTATACGAGTCCCTTCTGGTCAATATTTTTCAGCGAACCAGAAAAACCGTATGATTAGTTCTGAGACAGAGTGTTACATTTGTGTTAAATACACTGCAACTCCGAAAGATACCGACTGTGACCAACCCAAGTTATTTTGTCAACTGCTTAAAATGTGTGTGTGTGTGTGTCCTGTGACCTTCTCAGTAGGACTGGAGGGCGGTGTAGAAGAAACACAGGGTAAGGGAATACTGTCCACCAGCTCTACAACCCCTAGTATCATCACATCTGAAATCTTCACATGCAGTAAGGGCAGCTCTCCTGTGACCTTAAACCTACACAACAGCACATGTCTGTATTAGACAGAAACAGCGATACTATACCAGCAAAAGTGTGTGTTTGTGTGTTTAAGTGTGAGAATAAACCTAGGCATGCGTGTGTCTTTCTCCACCATACACTTGGCCAGTTCCAGAGTGAAGTCCATGGGCTGCAGAATGTGCTGATCAGATGAACCCTGCATACGAGCACTTTTCCACTCTTCACCTGAGAGAAGCAGAACACACACACTTCAATAACGCAGAACAAACTAAATATGTTATAAAGGATGAAAGTGAGAAATACAGGACATTCTAAAGTCACTTTGTTTATCGTCTCTCCCTAAATTAGAGGACTGACCCAAAAGAGCACAGGAGTAACCCACGCGCACGCACGCACGCGACCACGCACACACACACACACACACACACACACACACTATGGGCAATTCGGGAACACCAATTATCCTAATCTGCATGTCTTTGGACATTTGGAATTCACAAAAATCTAGTTAAGTTATTCAAAATTACAGGTAAAGAAACACTAATCTAAACTTCAATTGACTTAAATTTCACATTTAAATTATATTGTCAAGTTTAAACTGATCACACTAACTCTCCTACATATATACGAGTTCCATTCCGAGAGTTTGTTCATAAGTCCAATTTGTTCATAAGTCCAACAAACACTGTCTAGGCACTGGGATACTAACACACTCGGCTATGCACAGTATGAAATAACATGTTCCATGATCTTGTCCTTGTTCTTTAGAATTGTGCAGATGGTAGAACAATTCATGTGGGACAATTCGTTTGTCATCTTCTCACCTAGCTCCATTCTCTCCATTATTTTCTCTTTTCTCTTAATTGTCATTGCTTGGCACTTCTATGCATCTATGCAACTACATCAGTTATTCACACCACAGATCACTG
This sequence comes from Clarias gariepinus, assembly GCF_024256425.1. Taxonomy (NCBI): domain Eukaryota; kingdom Metazoa; phylum Chordata; class Actinopteri; order Siluriformes; family Clariidae; genus Clarias; species Clarias gariepinus. The sequence continues at coordinate 3,861,145 of NC_071114.1, forward strand.
CTTTATATACCTGATTTGCTGTAGAGAACCTGCACATTTCGTAACTCCAGTGAGAATCTCTCATACGCTCTGTCCATGATCTCTTCTAGGGATGAAAAGCTAGCGGACACCTGATCAGGACTGCTCTGGTAGATGCTGTTCAACTAGGATACACACCAATGAAGAGGCATTAACACACCGCATTAACGAGCAGAAGCTTTACAGCAGAGTGTGTGCTTTTGTTAGACACTCACTTGCAGGTTACCAAAGTCTACGATGATGAGGTCGGCTTTGCTGTGGTAGAAACCCGACTTGGGCAGCAGCAGGTAGGAGGGCTTCAGGTCGATCTTCAGATCCAGAACCTTCCGTGTCTCGATAATGTGAGACAAACCTAGAACAGTGCATGACAGGGAGACGAACTGGGTCATGAGGGTGTGATTGCTGGGTGAAGCGCATGCTTGATTTATATTCTAGTTCTGATATGCGGAAATATCACGTGTCAGGAGAGGAGGGAACACGTACCACTGGCTGTCTTCTCCTTTATCTCCTCGAGTTTGCTGAGTGTGGCTGAGGTGATCACTTCCAGGTCCACACCCTTGGCCGTCTTAAAGAACTCTACTAAGCTGTTAATAGTCAGCTAGCAAAAAATACAAAATAAAAGCGTATTTTAGTTTGTTACACACGTAATACATCCACCTCTGAGACTATTGGGACGTTTACAAAGAGGGTGTCGAAACAATGTCACGTTGCAAGTGAGCTGTAACCAAACCTAAAAGCAGTCCAGGAAACAAAACAAGAAATAACAATGTGTGTGGCTTCTACGATCTCGCACCTTCAGAGTCTTTCTACACACAGGTCCATGTTCCATCAATCTGCTGTCCTAGACTCTGAATAAAGGAGGCGATTTTTATTCTCAAACTCTACCAGGTTAGTTTGATCTTGTCTTGTACAGTACTTCTGACCTGACACTCCCTCGAGCATGTAAACACTACAGAGTGTGTGATACTGTTAATACTGTCTGTAATACTCCACATAGTAAAGAAACAATTTGGGAGGCGACCTACAACAATGCTAACACTGCTGCTGAAAAATGGAGACAGAAGATTGCTAAAACTTTCTATTAAAAATTATTTGATCAGATTCTATCAGGCGTCACGGTGTCGTAGTCGCACTATACATCCCTGTCGCCTCGCACCTCCATGGTCCCGGGTTCGAGTCCTGCCTCAGGGTCTTTGTGCATGGATTACGCCCTTGGACTACGGTCCAGAACTACTACCAAGTTGCCCCTGTTTGGGCCCTTGAGGAAGGCTCTTAACAAACCTGCTTGACTGATGGTACTTAGTTAGTAACCTGGTCGCTCAGTGTGAGGATCCATCCAATGACGGAAACTAATAATACCTTTTGTAAGTTGCTCTTGATGAGCATGCTCTTCATCTGCATAATGACTAAATGTAAATTAAACCCACACCCAAACTATCCGCTGTAAAAAGTGAATGTGTGTGTATTTTGCTCACTGCATCATAGATGAGCTCCACAGGCTGAGAGTGGACGTGGAGCAGCTGATCCACGCCGGTGTTCTCTGGGTTCAGCTCAAACAGCACACTCAGCAGACACGAGTCCTCGTTTCTCACCGATGCTATGAGAGAAGGTGTAACACCGTGCTGCTGCAGCCCGGTCACGTACCAGTGTTCAAGACTGGTCTCCACTCTGAACACACACACACACACACACACACACACACACACAGCATTTGACGTGTATAGCTTCTGTACCTGCTGACTTAGAGTAACCTGACCCACAGCACATTACTGTACATGAGAGATGTGTGTGTGATGAGTCTCTGAGGAGTGTGAGGGAGGTGAGCTCACTTTATAGCCTGAGCTCCGGGTCTCTGGGAGATGGTGGTGCTGAGGCCAATCATCTGCACTTTAAGAATCTCTGGAACGTTCGCTTCCTCTCGCACCGTAACTGATGTCTGTAGGAGCTTGAAGTTAACGATCACCGCTACGTACTTCACACACACACACACACACACACACACACACACACACACACACACACACACACACACAGACACACACACACACACACACACACATGCAAAATAAGTGAATACCAAATCAAAAAGTCTTTCAAATTTTTTAACATCTACTGCGGTAAACGTGTACATACTGTACAGACGGCTCACTGATGTTTAACGCTGTGTTTATTAATATACCTGGTTTAATAACTCATAATAAATCAGCTACCGCTTTCCGACGGGGTTTATTAACTTTCATTAGTTTACTATTCTATTTCTCTTCATCATCTCAGTCCAGTATATCTTTCTAGTGCACACTTGTTTGTAATGTCCTGCTCTAACACACCAGACTGGAGCTGATACACACTCAGTTCCCCGTAAAGCTTTTATATGATCTTAGTCTACTGTTAAATCACTTATGAAATCAATCTGAACTGAACTGAGGTACAGCGGTACGAAGATGCCTTTAGAAATCTTCGCCTTAAGAAACTGAAATTTTTGCGTCAGTGGAAAGCTAAGCAAAGTAAAGACATAGCACTATGGGTCCCTGAGAATGTTAGTGAGGACGTTAGCTAGTTTTTTTTAAGCAGCCAAGAGAAATCATAAATGAAGTTGTAAAAAAGGTGTAAAAGGGAGATTTTATGCCTATTTATTTCATATTTTACTTCATTTAAAAAGCTTTTTCTAAATGTTTTTATATGCAAAAATATGACTATAGTGTTGGATATTGTTAATATTAGTAATATTTTTGGGAGGCTAGAACAGATTATCTGCATTTACGTTATTTCCTATGGGACAATGCGTTTCACAATACAAAATTTCACCTTAAGAACTCGTATTAAATTCGTAAGCTGAGGTCACAATGTATTCGACATAATACAGTGCATCCAGAAAGTATTCACAGCATCACTTTTTTTTAAAGATTTTTGCAAATTTATTAAAAATTAAATCCCAATGAGCACAGTGGCCTCCATCATCCGTGAGTGGAAGAAGTTCGAAACCACCAGGACTCTTCCTAGAGCTGAAGGACAACCATCTCTGCAGCAATCCACCGATCAGGCCTATACGGTAGAGTGGCCAGAGAGTCCCATCAGACCTCAGAATTGTGTTTCTCATGGTCTGAGAGTCCTTCAGGTGCCTTCTGGTGAATTCCAGATGGGCTGCCATGTGCCTTTTACTAAGGAGTGGCTTCCGTCTTGCTCTGACATGAACTGTTAACTGTGGGACCTTATATAGACAGGTGTGTGTCTCTCCAAATCATGTCCAATCAACTGAATTTACAACAAGTGGACTCCAATTAAGCTGCAGAAACATCTCGAGGATGATCAGGGGGAACAGGATGATCAGGGGAAACAGGATGTGTCTGAGCTTAATTTTGCAGACGCTGTGAATACTTAAGTACATGTGCTTTCTCAATTATTTTATTTTTAATAAATTTGGAAAAATCTCAAGTAAACTTTTTTCATGTTGTCATTATGGGGTGTTGTCTGTAGAATTCTGAGAAAAAAATATATTTAATCCATTTTAGAATAAGGCTGTGACATAACGAAATGTGGAAGAAGTGATGCGCTGTGAATACTTCCCGGATGCGCTGTACACATGACTGAATGTGCAGATGTCTGATACACACGTTTTTGGGTAAGGCCAGGTTGGGAGAATTCTCACTGTAGCCAATGGCTGTATATAACTTGGTCTTCTCTTCAGGGGTCATGACAGCATCAATACCTTTTTAGGGAAACACATGCAGAAATGTACACACACACACACACACACACACACACACACACACACACACACACACACACACACACACACACACACACACACACACACACACACACACACACGCAAAGATTCCTTAACATTTCAGATTATACACACTAGACCATTACCTGTACTAGAAAATTAATATTCATCAGCAATATGAGAATAAAGTCTAAAGTAAAGCACCCACTTTCTGTCTCTTTGTCCTCCTCTTCCTGGTCTTTCTTTTTTCTTTCTTTTTTTCCAAAGAAGCCACTAAAGAATCCCCCTCCTCCATGGTTTTGCTTTGCTTTTTTGGCGTCAGTAAGCTTCTGACCGGACCGAACCACCTGAGAGTGATGAGCAAAGCCACAGAAATATCAAGTGTAAGAGTTTAGAGCATCAGAAACACAGAGGAATCACAGTAATACTGCAATGATGTAATATTTTCATCATACCTCCATTTGTGCTTGCTGTCTGGCCAACGTAATATTGAAAACATCTAAAACCTTCTCCAGTTCCTAAAGTGTAAATGAGTCAGTGTAATAAGACATACTGTAAATCTATTTAATAGAACGTTGCATATAAACCTCAGGCAGATGTTTTTAGTACCAGGATCTGTTTTTCTGGGTCCTCCTTGAGTTTGCCGTGAGTCAGTTTAGTTTTGTATGCCATCTTGTAGGCTTTAAGTCTCTGTCTGTGCCCTCTGATATGAGTCCAGCTCCACATCTGGTTAAAGCGCCTGATGTGCACCTCCAGCACGCTGTTGATGCCGTACATCCACCTGACCAGCAACGATAGTACAGAATCTTTCAAACTAATACATTCTAATAATGCAGTGTATGTCACTGAATAAACACCAGGTCACTTATTAGCCGTCAGCATCCTGAGTGTTTAGTACTCACCACTGCCTGGCATGTTTGTGTACAGGAACGTCGGGTCTGAACTTCCTGTAGGGAGCATTTTTCACCATGCAGTCTATTGACTCCAGCAGCTCCACTACAGACAGGTACTGCAAGATAAGTATTCCATTGTCCTCTTTTTACTTCACATTTCACAGCTATTATCCACTGCATCGCATTAAATGTATACTTGTGCATTGTGTGCATATGCTGGAGTGTTTATTTATTAGAAGTTCTTAATATACACCGATTAGCCACAACATTAACACCGCCTAACACTAATGCATTAACACTAATCAACAACCATCAAACGGGTGACAAGATCACAGGCACCCAAGGCTCACCCATACCCACAGGGGCCAAAGACCAGACTGACTGATCTGATTCCACAAAAAAAACAATTCAGCCCAGCTTGTCGAAAAAGTCAATGCTGACCATGACAGAAAGGCACAAAAAGTCTCTGTGCACCACAGCTCACCACACACACACACATCAAGCAGGCAAAGAGCCCAAGACTGCCAACCCGACCTTCAATCTCCCCAGATCCCAATCTAATCGATCCCCAATGGGATGCACTGACACAGAGTCTCCACCCCACAACCTATGGTCTTGTGGAGGGCCAGAGGTAGCTTAGTGGTTAAGGCATTGGACTACGGTTCAGAAGATCCCAGGTTCAAACCCCACAACCACCAAGTTGCCACTGTTCGGCCCTTGAGCAAGGCCCTCAACTGCTCAGATGTATAATGAGATTTTTTTTTTTATGTAAGTCGCTCTGGATAAGAGCGTCTGCTAAATGTAAATGTTGTTTAGTCATGGGCTGATGGGTCAGAGCAGCCCCGGTGGCACCAGGTGAACCTACACAATACTGGACATAATGTTCTGTCTTGTAATGTTATGGCTGATCTGTGTAGCTGTGTTAAAGAACTGGACATAGACCAGTACCTGTGGCTTGCAAAACTCAATAGCGATGTTCTGCACCTCCAGATGCAACTTGGCTTTGGGTGATTTCAGTTCAACGTCCGCATTTGGGTTGATGCAGACCTTGGCAGAAGCAAAAATGGGCTTGAAAACTGCGAAGCAAAAAATAATAAGTTAAAATGCTGTAATACCAGTTTATGATTAAAACACACATGGAGAAAAAGAGACAAGAAAAAGTGTGTGAAACCTTTTGCTCTGGAGTTTTGGGTTATTGTGCTGTTGCATCACCCAACTTCTACAGAGTTTCAGCTGACGTACAGACATTGTCAGATTATCCTGAAGAATTCTTTTGATACGCTTGGGAATTCACCTTCACATCTATGACTGCAAGCTTAGTGACACACGCACACTGAGACTGAGCAGCGGAAATGATTAACAACAAATTCCGCAGCGTGTGAGAGAGGGAATACCCCACTGGCTCAGTTGTAATCACGTGAGGCTCAGCATCTAAACAAGAAGCGCATCCGTGCCACTTGGTACTCGATGATATTTGGTACTCCTATATCAAGACTTGCTTGTTTATCAAGTCAAAGTTGTTTTTTTTATTTTGCTCATCTTGCGGAACACTCGCAATCTGAGTTACTCGCAATCTGAGGTTCCTCTGTATACGTGTTGTTTGTACCGTGTATTCAGTCGTGTATAAACATTTACAGACATTTGTTTTTTCCAGCATAAGAGGTTTATAACACCAACCATTTGTTTATCTCTTTATTTGCAAATCATTTAATAAGACAACAACAAATTCTATACTAATAGCTTTGGTATCAGATTTTAGTAAACACGTACTGTACTGGTAGCCTTTCAGTTCTTCATCTTTGCTGCTGATTCCTGCTTTAAGTTTCTCCTGCAAAATATCAACAAGCAGATATTACACTGGGTTCTGCAAATACATTACAGTATAAATCCAAACTCATTTCAATACACTTATATCAAATAAACCAGGCAAGCATATAACACTGCTTAAAATAAGATCTGAATAAGAATTTTAAGCCTATAAATCAGCACTAAAGGCCAGGGTGCGTACTAACAAGACAGGGAATTAGCAGCACTGCTCCTGGACAGGTATTAAATCCCAAACTGCTTAAAAGATGAACAGTTAATGCCTGTGTACTAACATACTGAATCAAGTAAATACATTTCATAGTGTAAAAACACAGGTAGCATGAGCTTCAGATGAACCACCTTCACAGGAGTGTACGTCGTGCTAGCTGTGTGTGATGAACGTCACCAGCTAACATCCTCATGTGTAAACACGACCGAGCGTTTTATAAAGAACAGGACAGTGAAAGCACTCCTGCAGAAAACAACTATAGACTTTTTCTGTTTTTTAGCTTTCAGTGTTGGATAGCTAGCATTGTTAGCTGCATGGGAGTTAGCCAAACAACGAGAGACACCAGCTAACGTTAGGTAAAATGGGCTCATTACAAAGAAGGACGGGTTATTGAGCACGGATAACTTAAGATGAGCCAGTTTTACTTCACTTCATGTTCATAGTGTTATATGAGGGGGTAAAAAGTTTCGAGATTCGAGGCTGTACGTGTAGCTTTGTGCTGCCATCTGTTGGCATGATAAAACATGAGTCTAGACACTTTTTTATATCACCTTATGGTGAAAGGAGGTTGTGTTTAATGTCTATTTCTCTGGATAAGTGAAGTGTAATGACGTGTTATAAATCAGCAGGATGTCTGAAGCTCCTCCAGATATAAACTGGCCCAGATCCATCTTTATCATATACATAATGAGGTTTGGGAACACAGACGACTTCACTGTGTAACTGTGTAATATGATGCAGGACTGATCATGAGGGAGCAACAGAAACACATTCACACTTTATTCGGCCCCCGAGTCTGAAAGCTGACGGAGCGCCGCAGCCTGTTCTCTCTGGGTGTGAGGGACGGCACGTTACTGCCTGTCAATCACAGCACCACTCTGTGAGCTGATGGATGCAGAAGAGAGTAGGAGCACTCGTTCCTCTGTGTGTTAAACTACGGCACGAGCAGCAGTTCATGTCTTAGAGGAAGTGCACGCCTTTGGTAAAAAACCCCCCAAAAAAACGTCTATGTTGAACTCGAACTAATCAGGAAATCTTGACTAATCTCGCCTTAATGCACTCTTAATCTCGTGTCCTTCCCTTCGTTATCCGGCCTGTAACTGAAGTCACCCACTGTAACAGTAAAGGAAGCATTCTGTCTGATCCCTCAGCAAAACAAGTAACTTATCGAGTGAATAAGCCTTGAGCCGAGGCAGAACTCCAGACTAAACACTATGAGAAACTAGTTTTGTCCCAGACAGTAAAAGACGAGTCAACTTTAGTAACACAGAAAGTCACAAATATATTACCACTATCTTCTCCCAAGGGTCTCTGTAGAAGATAGGACTATTAACGTTCCAGTAGACGCACAGACACTCCAAACGGCCCAGCTGAAAACACACACACACACACACACACACACACACACACACACACACACACTTAATATACAGTGGATAAATCATGCACAGTAGTTGCAAATGAATTAAAGAGAGAGCTTCGTTCAGACAGAGTTTACGACTTTACCTTGTAGATTATTTTGACGGCTTCGTTTAAAATACACGTCCTCCAGTTCTCATCTGCTGTCTGTGGGAACCACATCAATGCACATAAATTCATCTTAAAAAATATGCACAAACATGTGTGTGTGTGTGTGTATGACCTGTAAGCTGAGCTCAGACAGGGTCACACCCACGGACAGAGGCCTCTGAGGGTCCGAAACCTGATTGATATTAGATGAGATCAGATTAATGTAGAGTCGGTCCATAATAACATGATCTGTAGAATAACACGGACAGCACATGGAGCAGATTCACCGCCGGCACACTTACATCGTCTTCATATCTGATGTGAATGCTGCTGATCTTCACCTGAAGGTTTTTGATTATTTGTGTGAACAGTTTCTCACCAAAGGTGTCCTTCTTCTCATCCAGAGGCTTTTCTACAACAGGAATTTACATGCACTTATAATAATTAAAAAAAACACACACTTTAAATATAATTCTAACCTCTAGCAGTTATGCAAACACGTCACGGGTAACTGGCAGTAATCAGTAAACTGTGTATAACTGTGTGACAGAGAGGGTGAGGTCACCAGCACTGATCCACAGCCGCCTACCTGGCCTCTGCTCATGCTTTTTATACATCCGTAAGTGTTTTCTGTGACTTTTATGTTTACGTCCTTTTTCTTACAGAGTGCAGCATTGAGGAAGAGAGAACAGTCAGTAACACAGAGCAGGAAAAAGGTCATACCATCACAACAGACAGGGAGAGAAAACACACACACACGCACACACACACGAGGACTGCACAATGAGCACTGACACACACACACACACACACACACACATGCACTAAAAAGAAGCACAAGCCAAGTCACTAAAAAAAAACGAATTAAACGAGTTAAGCGAATGTAATACTCATCTCTCTCTCACACACACACACACACACACACACAGAATAAGCATCGACCCATTAGAATGTGGTACGTACCACGCGTGTCCTTATACACATAACTCTCCAGATTAAACACAAACTCTCCCACCTGAGAGTCTGCATCCAGTCACGCAAAGCATGAAGCAAATAAACACACACACGCACGTTAGAATTAAAGAGAGGAGGGAAACGCATTAGGGGATCAATAGGCAGGTATGAGACCAGCAGTACTAAACAGTTTATACTAAACAGCTGCACTAACAGTGCTGGAGTTAATGAACATCTGCTTACATAACATAACATACAGCCGCTTTAAAGGCCTGACGTCAGCGTGCTAGTCATGTGACCAGGTGGTTACCTCTGCGTGCCACCAGCAGCAGGGCGTCCTCGATGCGCTGAAGCTCCCTCCGTTTGGACTCCTGGTGATGGCGCTCTTCTTTAGCTGCATCATACTTGATCGCTTTAAAAACACAGGAAGTCATCAAGCGATTCACATCAACCCCGACACACACAACTTACTACTAGAGCTGAAAAATTATATAAACAGCCAAAAAAACAGAAGAACACTTATAGCATTACATAGTTTGTTACAGAGAGAAGAGAGGCAATGAGTACTGGGGCGGAGATTCTAAAGTTATGATCCACATCACGTTCTTGGTTACACTATAGACAAGGACAAGTGAGGAAGAGCCCTGGACGCCGGTCGGTGATAACCAGCAGGGAAGTCGCCAAACATGAGGTTCTCTTCCTTACAGCATGGAGTATATGGCAGTAAAATCCGCATGTACCCAGATTTGGTCATACTGTAACCTGCATGATGATATTCAACATGCAGAACTGTGTAAGACCGATTACATTTACACTATTGGACAACTCTAAAATTTAGTGACAGTCCTAATCTGGAAGCTTTCATCTCGTCCATACCGCTTCATCCTGTATGCAGGGTCGCGGGGGGGGCGGAGTCTATCCCAGGAGACTCATGACACACACACACTCATTCACACACTCCAGGAGTGCCAAGACCCAGTGAGGCCCGACTACTTCCATGTACAAGGAGTTTAAACCTCATGTCAGCAGGAACATGGGAAAAGATGGATTCATTAGAATATTTTTACTGTCCTGTGGAGATTGTACGGTGGCCCTGAAGTGCAAAACAAATAAACAAAACCCAAAACAAAATATCAAAACTCAAAACTAATTTGTTTTTTTGTTTCCCGTTTTGTTATACTGTATTGCACTTCTCGGCCAGTCAGATACAAACCAGAAAAGGTAGGTATAGTTTGCAAATAAAATTCTTACAGCTGATTGGACGAGACATCTGTCACTTAGAATATAAATAACAAATTAGTTTTGGGTTTTGTTATTTTGTTTTTTAATTTGTATTGTTTTCAGTTTTGTTCATTTGTTTTGTACTTCACACGACCGTAAGATTTAATTATGAACACAAAACTTTTCATGTCGGCAAAACAGCACATATTATATACATGAACTTCACCACTGAAACTCACTTGCTTCAGGAACAACTAGAAGATACAGACCATCCAAGGTCGCAACCACGGCTTCACTGTACAGATTCTTCCAGGGGACTTTTAGAGTTAATTTGCCTGGAAAAATGCAGTGACACTGTAGTTAAAATATTAAACACATGCAAAAAAACATGCCTGGCACTTACTTAACAAATTACAGAACCAGGTTTAACCGGACTGAAACGCTCAGGCATCAGCTGGACCAAATGGATTTTTTATTTTAATTGTTATAAAAAAAAACACCTGATCTTTAGCCTGATTAGTTTAATCTCTGAAAAACATAATAATTGTAAGTTTTAGTTTAGGTCAATTTAAATCCTTAAACTTATTTATAATTTAAATTAATTATTTATTAAATTCATAATTTATTTATAATTTTCTTTTAAATGCATTTTTTACAATATCACCTGAATTTCTGTAAACTGAGAAGATTCCTGTAATTCGGTTCTCACCCACAGGTTTCGGGTCAGGGGTAGCTCAGTGGTTAAGGCATTGGACTACAGTTCGGTAGATCCCAGGTTCAAACCCCACAACCAGCAAGTTGCCACTGTCGGCCCCTTGAGCGCGGCCCTTAACCCTAAACTGCTCAGATGTGTAATGAGATTTAAAAAAATGTAGGTCGCTCTGGATAAGAGCGTCTGCCAAATGCCTAAATGTAAATGTTTTCCATGGAGTTTAGATCAGGAGCTGATGTTAGTGCTGTACTTTTACCTTGGTGAGTAATATTTTATGATGTAACAAAATTGAGTATGAATGCACATTCTTTGGTTTGCAGGAACAATTCAGTTGTTAAAGCAAGCTTCATAAAACTCCGCCTACTGGAAAAGTGGAGCCTTCTGATTGTATGAGAGACATGGGAGAACTCTTCACACGTTCACTAGTTCCAGACCGGACCTTCTACCTGCCAGCCGCCACATCAGGCCACAGGTTCACATCCGCCGTCTCTGTGGCAGTTATTTACAGGGTCGGGCCGTCAGCTCTACGCCTGATTGTCTTTGGGGTGTGAAGGACTTTGCTCAAGGGTCCAACAGCGCCAACTGGCTCGAACCAGGGATCCTCCTCGACCGAAATCCAACACCTCGACCACCAAGCCACCTCCACATTCAAAGTCAAACTAAAGACATCTTTAATGAGAAAAGCCTATAATATGTAGTCGAGGGTGTGCTTAGTCTTTCTATCTTGCCTTATAATCAGATAAATTGTGGTGCTTTTTTTTATTTTATTTTTGTTTCATCTCCTGCTACAAAACCTTTCTTCTTTTTTTGCATTTTATTATTTAATTTGACAAATTTAGTCCACATTTTGCACCTTGTTCAGCACCTAGGACCTTCTTGGTAGTGGATAGGTGCTATATGTAAATAAAGACAGACTGATTGATTTTAGAGAGAAACCCATCACAAATCAGCCACTGTACTATACATCATGGATACGATTTATTTCTGTATAATCATCCCACCTTTTAAGGCAGAATTACCATTTGCTGCCAGAAGGTTTTATTCCAGTCCTATCTGTCCTATAAAACTCGTCCTAATTAAACACTGCACTGTGTTGCTGATTATTTGTGGTTAGATAAGAGAAAATGTTCTCTCTCTGTAACAGCGCCCCGACACCACACCGGACTATCAGTGACGAGTCTTGATGACCTTCAAATGCTATTTACTTCTAAAATCTAAAGGGTTTCTTCTCTCTACACACGATCCTCATCGCCTGCTCCTGTTGTGTTCCACTTATTTACTGCCCTAACAGTCCGAACAGACAATCTGAGGTGTAACTTTCCCAATGTTAATAAATAACTAATGGAATTTGTCCTCTGTATCAATTCATATTTACACTCCAGTAAGTCACGGCGTCAGGGAGAGACTTGTGTGAAGTTAGAGTAAAATTTAAATGAGACTTTTGTTGCTGATAAGAATTTCTAGAGATGGCAAGAATTAAATGATTCTTTTTTTTAAACCAAGAATTGATTTTTTAATATTAAAAGTTAGATTTCTCCTAAAATATCAGGATGAGATTAAGCTAATCAGCAGCATGTGTACTGTAGTGTCTAAAACAAAGACTTTATATTATCAGCACCAATTTAAAGCGTATTAGAATGGGGTTGAATGCTGTTAAATATTTATTTAATGTTTTTCAAGTCACAAAGAGAATGTTGAAATGAGAAAACAAACACCACCAAATACTGTACATGATCGTGTGTATGTAAATGGAATACGCATAAAAAATAATAAAAATAAGAGAATTATGTTTGGTTATAAATCTCATGTTGTGAGACACTAAGAGGCATAATAAAGTTTTTAAATGAAAAGGAGTTGTTACCAATTTGCCCAGCCTTCACTTTAAAGGGTACATCCAGTTCACTCTGGAAAAGACAATATTTTTAACGTTAGAACGTAACCAATACTTCACCAATACATTTATACGACGTGCTATTACTGAGTCACCCGTAACACTGTGGGTACAATAATGCACTTAAACACTAGTTTGTATATAAATTTAAAGTTTGCTAATCTATACAACATTAGTCAATGACCTCGTCATAGAGCCAGGTTCATAAATTTTGGAAGAAAGATACGTTTAATACACTTTTACAAGACTTTCAGCTTTAATTCAAGGGTTTGACTAAAATGTGGCATCAACCATTCAGGAATTAAAGCCATTCTGACACATCAGAGGGCTCACGAAACCAACAAACCAACAGCCTTTAATAATTACATGATGATCCTTTGCAGTTAAAGAATACCTGAAGTCTGGGACCCATGAACGTGACCGAATGCTGAGTTTTCTCCCTTTACTGTCTACAGGCAGTAAGTGAAAAGCATGCTCTATTGGGTCGAGATCATCTCCCTGGTTTGGCCAGTAAGAACGATCCCATTCCTTTGCTTTGAGAAACTCTTGGGTGGCTCTCACTGTATGTTCTTGGGTCTCTGTCCAAAAAGCTTTTGGTGAAGCGTCTGGATTTACTTCATAAAGCCGTCTCATGACTGTAGACTTTAACAATGACACACTGACCTCCTCCAGAGTGTTCTTGACTTGGCTAGATGTTGTGAAAGGGTTCTCGTCTTCTGTTATCATCCTCTTTAGTGGTCTTCCGTGGGCATCCAGGCCATTTGCTATTGCTGAATGCGCCAGCTAATTCCTTTTTTAAAGAATTTTGTATTCACTACTCCCAATGTTTCTGCTCGTGCTCCCTCTCTCTCTCTCTCTGATGGGGTCGTTTTAAATTAAAATTTATTTTAGCCTAATGAAGGCCTCCTTCAAGTCAAGTTAAGTATTCTTTCATGGTCACTTTAACCGCATACAGTTCAGTACACAGTGAAACGAAACAGCGTTCCTCCAGGACCAAGGGGATACATACAACATAAATTAACAAAATTAACTAGCAAATTAAGAAACCTAATTAACTGACTACCTAAAACAAGACAGATTTAAAAGACATTTTTAAATTAACAGAAAACTATCTAAGTCCAAAAAAAAGACAACATAAAGTGCAGATGCAATTGTTCAAACAAGAGCGAGAGAGTGACAACACGACAACATGACGCATTTCAACACTTTGTGGTGACGAGGTAATGAGTTGAGATAGTGGGAGGAGACACAGTAAACATTTCTTGTAAATAGCAGAAAGAAAAGGATTTAGTGTTTTGTGTAAAAGGTTTGAAGAGACGGTTCTTTGAACCTCATGTTGAGAGTTTCAAATGCAAATGTATCACTCAGAACCTCGTCCAGGTCTTTAACCCACTAGATCAATCATGGAGTAACGGGGGAATTCAATTCAATTCAGTTTTATTTATATAGCGCTTTTAACAATGGTCATTGTCTCAAAGCAGCTTTACAAAGATAAAAGAAATTCATTAAAAAAATTAAATAAATAAAAATTATATATATATATATAATAAAATAATAATAATAATAATAAATTGTGTGTGTGTGAGAAAAATGTGTTTAGACAATAATGAGATAAATGAATGAAATGTCTCTGATGAGCAAGCCGAGGGTGACAGCGACTGTGGCAAGGAAAATCTCCCTGAGATGGCAATAGGAAGAAACCTTGAGAGGAACCAGACTCAACAGGGAACCCATCCTCATCTGGGTGATAACAGATAGAGATGATATAACATCATGTGTGTTATGCAGCTGAAAGTACAATATAACAGAAATTCTTTAAATTAACATGAAGTCCAGTTCAGCACAGGGAGTCAGTAGGTGCAGAGGGAACACACCACACCTGGCCATGCAAATTCTTGTCAGCCGTTTGTTCCATTATTTATGAACCTCTTAAATTGTGAGACGTGTATGAAAAATGGCTGTAATTCCTAAACGGTTAATTCCACACTTTTGTCAAACCTCTTAAATCCAAGCTGAATAAAAGTCTTTGTTCAAATTCAATAAGGTGGTGTACAGAGTCCAAATGCCAAAAAACTTTTCACAAGTAAGTGGACGAGCAGATCACAGTGTAAATGCTAATACAGTGCACCTGGAAAGTATTCACAGCGCAGCACTTTTCCACATTTTTTTTCCCACTCTTCCTAGAGCTGGCCTGCCATCTAAAAGATTCCCATCAGACCTGAGAATTTTGTTTCTCATGGTATGAGAGTCCTTCAGGCGCCTTTTGGGAAACTCCAGACGAGCTGCCATGTGCCTGTTACTAAGGAGTGGCTTCTGTCTGGCCACTTGACCATATAGGCCTGATTAATGGATTGCTGCAGAGATGGTTGTCCTTCTGGAAGGTTCTCCTCTCTCCACAGAGGACCTCTGGAGCTCTGATAGAGTGACCATCGGGTTCTTGGTCACCTCCCTGACTAAGGCCCTTCTCCCCCGATTGCTCAGTTTAGATGGCCGACCAGCGGAAGAGTCCGGGTGGTTTTGAACTTCTTCCAGTTACGGATGATGGAGGCCACTGTGTCATTGGGATCTTCAAAGCAGCAGTAATTTTTCTGTAACCTTCCCCAGATTTGTGCCTTGAGACAATCCTGTCTCAGAGGTCTATAGACAATTCCTTTGACTTCATGCTCGGTTTGTGCTTTGACATAAACTGTTAACTGTGGGACCTTATATAGACAGGTGTGTGTCTCTCCAAATCATGTCCAATCAACTGAATTTACAACAAGTGGACTCCAATTAAGCTGCAGGAACATCTCGAGGATGATCAGGGGGAACAGGATGATCAGGGGGAACAGGATGTGTCTGAGCTTAATTTTGCAGACGCTGTGAATACTTATGTACATGTGCTTTCTCAAATATTTTATTTTTAATAAATTTGCAAAAATCTCAAGTAAACTTTTTTCATGTTGTCATTATGGGGTGTTGTCTGTAGAATTCTGAGATAAAAATATATTTAATCCATTTTAGAATAAGGCTGTGACATAACGAAATGTGGAAGAAGTGATGCGCTGTGAATACTTCCCGGATGCGCTGTACTGTACATCTCAAACACTAACGGTCGAGCTCTCTGCTGCTTGACTAAACCATGAAGCTGATACTATAACAGCAGATCACAGCTTCACTCATCTCATCTCTCAAACATTTATAAGTTTAACCAGACAGTGCAACTCAAGTGTTTAAAATGACATTTCTGCCTGTAAATAAAACTCTAACCACAGGCTGCAAAAGATATCTTTGAGGTCTATGTGGGTCCGGCTTGCATTCAGAGGCAAGAAAATAAAATGGAAAGAAGTGATGCAGCGCGAAAGTATTTACAGCTACATTATTACTATGACACTTTATTATAAGAGCAGGGAATGAGAGGAGATCGGGTTTAAGAAAGGGTCAAATAACATGAGTAAGATCTGTAAGGGCAGTACGGCTACTGATTTAGCAGCTACAGTGATTTAGCAAACACACCAGAAATCTTAAGTGCTTAAACTAAGTTGAACTATTTACTGTACAATGATATGAATTGTTAAAATTGAAAAGATGAAATTCTGCTTACCAAAGTGTTCTCCTTCACTCTCAGGTTTTCCAGAACCACATCACCTATGAAGACAGGTGTTTAGAGTCATCGTTATTCATGAACATTATTAAGGAGCCTGACATTTCAGTGTGAATGAGATTGTATTAAAGCCATGATTTTATTCTGCATGTTGAAATAGTTTCTTTTGAAACTGGAGCTCCAGGAAACACGTTAAAAAGCTGAGTTCATTTCCACAACAGACTGCAGTGTTTGATAAATACCACAGCTTCTGCTTAATCTAAACAGAAGTATAGATAAACCATTGAGCCGTTGAGACCTGGCCTCCACGAGACGTCTGAAGGCGTGCTTGGATATCTGGCACCAAGACACCAAGTCCTCTAAGTTGTGAGGTGAGGCCTCCACAGGGATTGGACTGGTCAGTCCAGCTCACCCCACTGATCCCAGATCAGATTGAGGTCTGGGCAATTTGGGAGCCAAATCAACAACTTGAACTTTGTCATGTTCTTCAAATGTTCCATTCCTAAAACCACTGAGAGTGTTCGGTGGACGAGACCATAAGCCAAAGCCTTAACACCTACTGAACCTAAAATGTAGACCTTACGGGTGTGGTTTATATGAAACAATAGCTAGTGTTTGGCTGAAGTTCATATTGAGTCATAGCTTAATTATGACTGAGCTCAGATACAGGTGTTGGAACATGGTGTATTAGTGAACATGCGGGGGTGCAGTGGGTAGTCTGTAGTGTGAAAAAGCTGTCTGAATCAATCAGCCATGTGGACAGACAGCCTGGACTCACACTAACACTCACAATCTGGGAAGCAGCAAAATTCTCTAAAATACAACACACCACATGAATTGCATGATGCACTTGTTGTTGGTCTTTCGGCTGCTCACGTCGAGGATTCGCCACAGCGGACCATCCGACCCACACAACAAATTGGCACAGGTTTTACGCCGGATGTCCTTACTGATGCAACCTGCCCATTTTATCTGGCCTTGGGACGAATGCAGTCGGTGGGGTTTCGGGTTTGGGCATTGGGTGGGAATCGAACCCAGGAACGCAGTAAATCGAGCGCAATGCAGATGAGAATCTGCTGTCAGGCTGCTGAATGATCAGTCACCCCCCTCTCGGACCTTACACCCTACTATTCTTACACATCATATATCATTTTTACAATTACTGTGAACTGGACTTTGCATTGATGCAGCACACACAACACATACTTACACACAACACATACTTACACACAACACATACTTACACACAACACATACTTACACACAACACATACTGTACTTACACACAACACATACTTACACACAACACATACTTACACACAACACATGCATTTTCCTTGTGGTTCGTGTGTCCTCCCCCCACCCCCTCCCCCCACCCCCTCCCTCTTCCTCTATATCCTACCTCACATGGCCGTTATGGTTATTGCATTACTGCACTATGATTGCACTTTATTACATGCCGAGGGATGATGCCAAATGATATTTCGTTATTATCTGTACGTGTTATTTTTAACAATGACAATAAATTTAAATTGAACTGAATTGAAACTACCACTGAGCCACTAAAGGTGAGTAGTACAGTAGGAGTAGAGTTGCATGATGAACAACTGTACTTTTTTATTGATAAGATAAGATAAGATAAGAGGAACTTTATTTATCCAGAGGGAAATTCTTTTGTCACAAACATGTTCAATGCAGCCAAGGAACAAGATAATAAAAATATATAGTAAGTAATAATAATAATAATAACAGTATACATAAGTACAGTAAATAGTAATAACAGTAGAATAGTGGAAATAAATAAAAATAAAAATACAATAAAATACAGTAATATAACTATTGGTGCAAGTGGTTCTGAAAAGTGACAGTGGACAATGAATAGAGAGAGTAGAAGTATGTAATAGTGGGATGAAACAAACATTCAATGACATACATATGTGTAATATTACACGATTTGACTGAGGACAAAGTAACATTAGTATTAATATTATTATTAATCCTGAGAAATCACCTACAGAGCAGTGAAGAGTTGTACAGTCTCATTGTGATTCCCTGTGACGGTCAGTTCTGCATTTAGGGCCGATGAGTCTATTGCTGGTGATAGGACGATCCCCTGTGGCGCACCCATACTGCTCAGGATGTTATCAGAGCAGCAGCTCTTTAGCCGGACATGCTGTGGTCGATTTGTTAAACAGTCCGTAATCCAAGCTACCAGTGGGTCGTCCACCTGCATTTCCATGATCTTATTCTTCAGCAGTGATGGTCTGATCGTGTTAAGAGCACTAGAGAAGCCGAAAAACATGACCCTCACCGTGTTCCCAACAATGTCCAAATGAGAATAAGCCCGGTCCAGCAGGTAGATGATGGCGTCCTCCACACCGATACAGGGTCGATATTCAAACTGTAGGGGGTCCAGCCAAGGCTCAACCAACAGACAGGTGTTTCAGGATGAGTCTCTCCAGCATCTTCATAGTTTTGTTATAATTTTGTTAAAACATGAAAAACACTTACTACTAATACTCGCACACATACATAAACACATACACACATTTACTATATAGAAAAATGGAATCCTTTAAACCTGATAATTATTGAATTCCGGGGTTTCAATCAGGCCCCTTATCCCCGTGAAGGACAGTCTCAATGCTTCAGCATAACAGGACATCTTGGATAAAGCTATGCTTTCAATCTTTGTGTTCACAGTTTGGTGAAAACCCTTTTCTATTCCAACATGACTGTGCCCGAGTCCACTGGACTATAAAGACGTGGTTTGATGAGTTCAGTGTGAAAGGACTCGACCGGACGTGACACAGAGCCTTGACCTCAACCCCACCTTTGGGATGAACTGGAACTGGAGATTGTGAGCCAGGCCTTCTCGTCCAACAACAGTGCCTGACCTCATAAATGCTCTACAGAATGAATGGGCACGAATTCCTACAGAAACACTCCAACATCTCGTGTCCTTCAAAGCAGAGCGGAAGCTGCTGCAAAAGTAGGGACCAACTCCATATAGTTTAAGTATATGCTCTATGTATTAGCAGATAATTATAATGACATTTAAAAACTTTGTGTATTACACCCACTGTTTATTTCCTCGTTTGGTTTATATCATATAACGGGCACTATGATGGTAAGCAAATACCTATTACCAGAGATAAACACTCAAACTAATATAGTCCTCACTATGGTCAGTTCACTGTAAACCAGCCTGTATTCAGTGTCCTCTCTGAGATATGAGCTCACTGATCGAGCACGGTGGAGGCGGTGTCATGGCTTTGGCTTGCACAGCTGCTTTTGAAACGTTCTAAGAAATCTTTATTAATGATGGAACTCACGATGGAGCAGCAGAATGAACCCAGACGTCCATGGAAACATTCTGTCTGATAATGTACAGAGAAATGCATCCGATCTAACTGGACAGCAATCCCACACACTCTGCAACACAACGCAGGACCTAATCAGGGGGGATTTAGAGGTTTAGACTGACCAAGCCAATCAGCCATGGGAGCTCTGATCGATCGGCTGCCAATCTCTGTATTTTAACAGCTCCAGTCTCTCAATCACATAAACCCATATTACTATAATGACGCAAAACACAGCCACAGTCGACAGGCACATCAACACGCCGTCTCGGCATGGCACATCAACACGGCTGGGAATATTACCAAGTCTTTTCAAAAGACGTCAAATTTGCAATATGCAGTTTTTTCTAAGGAAAAACCCCGTGGCGGAACATCAACCAATAGCTTTAATACGACTAACCTTGTTCATCAGTTAAGAACAACACAGAGTGAATAATTTGAGTATGAAATGTTATCCGCAATGGCAGCAGCTAAGTCCTGTAATTCGACCCTCACTGACTCACTCAAAAACCTCGAGCCTTCCTCTGCAGAGAGTAAAAAGACTAAAACCTGTTTCCTTCCAATTGATAAAAGTGTGACATAATCTTTTCTCAGATTTTACATTTATTTGTGCACTGCTGTTTAGGATCGTTAAAGCTACATCAAAAAACAATACTACACAAAACTAGAACACTTTAAAAAAAAACACACACACACACACACACACACACACACACGGGGACCCCTGCTATCAGTATACAGTAACTTGTATTTCATCTCACCAGACAATACTGCTCCTAAAAGCTGGAGTGATTAACTGTAAACATCTGTCTAGCTTGTTTAATGCTGATTCTGAACAGCTGAGCCGCCAACTGTCCACTTACTTTTGTTTCCTTGGAAATGGGGGTTTGGGAATCAGATATAAAGTTCTGTTATTCCTCCACTGTTCCCGCATAAAAATATTGAATCCTATATACAGAAATAACAATAACTTCCTAATATTTATAGACCTGACTGTATGTGTTCACTTGACACCTCAAACTCTTTTATCAGTTACTCTGTTTTTGTCTCGAGGTTCAGTTTCACTTCTGCATAAAAATCGTTTATCCCTGGAGGTTTATTTGTTCCTCCTCCTTTAAAAAAATGCAGCATCTGTAGAGTCTCAGTGTTTTTACGGTTAAGTCCTCAATGTTTATACAGTCGAACACTGTTTGTATTTTTTGCCCAATTACACAGTCACTATATACACTGCCCAGGCAAAAAAAAACAGTCACGCTCTTATTTCATCGCTCCGCCTTTTACTTTGAGTACGACTGTGGCATCGTTTTGATGGACTTATGAAACGCCAAAACATTTACTTCAGTGCAGTCCTGCACTAATTTCTCTTCAAGATCTTGTATTGCTGATGTGATAGTCGGACCGCTGAGTTAAGCCTTCTCCAGCACGTCCCAGAGATCCTCGGTTGAGGTCTGGACTCTGTGGTGGCCAAACTATGCTGCCTGAACCGCTGTTTCTCAACCTGAGCTCGATGAATCCTGACATCGTCGTCTTGGAGGACGTCCCCTGCCATTACGGAAGAAACAATCCATTGATGGGAACGCCTGGTCATTCAGTACATTCGGGTTGTTTTTGGGCGAGATTGCTGAACCTAAACCTGACCAACAGAAAGAACCCCAGATAGTAACACTGACCCCACAGTACGGGAGGCACTAGGCATGATGGGTGAATCCATTCATCCACCCCTCTTCTTACACATATTCACCCATCACAGGGTAACCCTGGACTCATCAGGTCACATGATCTTTTCCAATGCTCCAGAGCCTGTTCTTTATACCGTCCCCCCCCCACCCCCACTATCCTCACTGATAAGTGTTTTTCTTAAGGCTACATAGCTGTTTAGTCCCAGACTTTTTTTGGCCAGGCAATATATTTAAAATGATTAATTTCGTTAAGAAGATCTGGAGATGCTTTTCCATGCAGTATGTTTTGGGTTGTTGTCTGTTTGTATGGTGAAGTTCTGTCCTATCACTTTTGCAGCATTTGACTGAATCTAAACAGAAAGTAGAGCTCTAGACACTACAGAGCTCAGTCTAATACTTCTATCAGCAGTCACATCATCAATAAACACTGGTGACCCAGTTCCAACACGAGCCTTTTTTCCCTTCTCCATATTCTTCTCTTCTAATCATTCCTGTAAAAGTTAATATGCACTTCAAATAATCTTGTTCCCGATGTGGACCATATTTAAAATATTTTCTATTAAAGTCTAATCCAACCATTATGATCTTGAGTGTTTCCAGTGTTTTGCGTCTTCAGATAAAACCTTTTATTTATATTCATGAAGACGTCACATGAATGTAGACTTTGACAATTTCACAAAGCTCACAGTAAACCAAACATTTTGGATGGAAGTCCTTCGTTTGCTGAGCAGGCAGACTGCTGCCGGGGGTGTGGAGAAACCAGGATATATTATTCATAACCTCTGATGATGTAAGGCAGGTGCTGTGGTCAGACGATAACACCAAACCCAGGAGACAACCTAAAGTCTGTCGTCTACTCTGTGGTTGGAGTCGTAAGTTCACCAAATATATTTTCTTATTTTAAGCTACTCTGACTAAGGCCTGATCCAGTGTTAAAGAAGTAATGTCTGAAAGATGTTACACTACAATCCTGTTCCAGCTTCGTCTGGTCGTTTTTATTGTTACAATTTGTGCCATAAAACCTTTGTTTTGACATAATCCTATCACACACACTTGGTAGTAAAATGATCTGAAGTGCCTGCTGGTGATCACCTAACCCATGATTCCAATGTGACTAACACACACCAAACACACACCAGACTAACACAAACCAAACACACACCAAACACACACCAGACTAACACAAACCAAACACACACCAGAATAACACACACCAAACACACACCAAACACACACCAGACTAACACACACCAAACACACACCAGACTAACACAAACCAAACACACACCAGACTAACACACACCAAACACACACCAGACTAACACAAACCAAACACACACCAAACACACACCAGACTAACACACACCAAACACACACCAGACTAACACAAACCAAACACACACCAAACACACACCAGACTAACACACACCAGACTAACACACACCAAACACACACCAGACTAACACACACCAAACACACACCAGACTAACACACACCAAAACAAACGCCTGCAGCTGTCCAGGCTCACAGGCAGAAAATGTCAGCAATATGATATAAACATTAAGAAATGCCTCTTTAAATTTTAAATGCATAATTGCACGTGTGTGTGTGTGTGTGTGTGTGTGTGTGTCAGATACACACTGACAGCACTGACAGCTACACTCTGATAAACAGACAGTGACCGCACTAACTGACACACACACACACACACTCTCTAATGCATAAACAATGATGCACAAGCTGACATCACTGACACACACACACACACACACACTGTGCACGCGCGGTGATCCCCAGGTGTCAGTGCTACATGTTTGATACATTGTAAAGCGGGGAGATCAAACACACGGTGACATCACGTGATCAGATCCCCCAGACAGCAGGCTGCTGTAACACTCTAACACACACACACACACACACACACTCACCTCCCCAGATGCCAACCTTCAGCTGCGATTTGTCCAGATTTTCCACATAGTCTCCGATAAACCTGTTCAGGACGTCACTGAGCAGAGACTCGAACACCATGTCGGAGCAGCACACGGCCCTGCGCCACACAACACACACACACCAACACACACCCCAACACACACACACCAACACGCCACGCCAGCCCCGTGACTCTCACACTTCCTCCTTCATGAGAAGTGAAAGCGGTCGCTCCGGTTCTCCGCCCCGAGTCTGAGCGCTGAGCCGCCGCGTCCCCGACCCACCTGCGCCCCCTGCCTGATCTGCGCCGCGCATGCGCAGTCTGTCCGAGCCGCAAGCCACTGGATTGGTGAGAGTTGCTGTCTGTAAGGCTTAAAAAAACTTTAAGTAAACATGAAACCTGTTCAGTAAAATAAACATCTCTGTCAGTGAGGAAGGTATTTATTTCTGATGTGTAAAATTGTTCTTCTGCAGGAATAGAGCTGTGCATCATGCAGTTGGTATATACCTGCATATATCCTATTGGTGCATCTCAATCAATTAGAATATCATCAAAAAGTTGATTTATTTCAGCAACTCAAATTTAAAATATATTATATAGATATTATATATATATAAATATATAGTTTCTTTCCTGTTATAATGCGCTCTGCTCTTATGAGTAGGCTTTCCACTGGACGTCTGAGTGTGGCTGTGTGGATTTGTTAGGGAGAACATTTTGTTATCCAATGGTTTAATAAATTGTCAAAGCCCACATGACCTTTATGAAGAAACAAGGCTTTCTACATGAGAAGCTGTTTTAAACTGGTAGATAATGAAAACAGTTCCCTGTGATGAATATGTACAGATGGATCCCTGCCTCGTTCTCAAAGTCTCCTGGGCTAGGCCCCCCGGACCCTCTATAGAGTATAATGAATACATGAATGATAATGGAAATAGGAGATGATGGTGGAACTAATTGTTTAGAATTTCTTGTGCTCTTATACGTTGCAAATGTCATTTTAAAATACTTTAAAATGAACTGGATCAGGCAGTTTTTCCTCCTCCTCGGATTGATAATTGTTATTTAGAATTTGTATATTTCTGTAAAACTGCTTTGTGACAATGTCTATTATTTTTAATTAATGTACAATAAACAAACAAAAAAATACATCAAGATGATTCTAAACCATACAGTTTTTTATTACAATTTAACTAAGATATTTGAAATTTATACTGTAAACTTGCACATTTTCATAAATCTATGGGCTCTTTGTGGTCACAAGTGCTTTTCCCACTAATTAATATTTTATTTGGAATAAACATGATATAATTTATAATTAATCTTTGTGTTGTATGAACGGTTTCATAATCATATTCTATTAGCTACTGAATTACTGATCCTAACTGAGTGACAGTGCACATATCGCGAGATTGTCGCGATTTTATACGAGACTGACGTCAGAGTACATGCATTTTGTTGCGCATGCGTCTACTCCTACGCATGCGCGTTAATGCATACGCGTTAAGTTTTCACAGCGTCAGCTTGCTTCGTTGCAGCTGACGTAGAATTCATGCGCCGGAAAAGCTCTTTTTCGCTGATGTGTAACTTTTGTATGAAGTAACTCACTGCATGGTGTAACTGAGGGGGTAAAATATTGGTTTTAAACGAGTTTCCGTCAGTCTTAAATGCAGAAAAGGAGCGAATATTGTGCAGGGAGAATAAGAGAAGCCCTGGAGCTCGGGACTGAGTGAAATGGCGGTGGGTAACGTTATAGTTCTGCTTTAACTCGCTCTGTCTGTGTGTGTGTGTGTGTGTGTGTGTGTGTGTGTGTGTGGGTTGCACATCTGTGCACAGCTGTGTGTTACTGACGTGTCGGTGTCGCTACTGAACTGGTGAACATTACTCTAAATCGCCAGTGTGTGTGTGTGTGTGTGTGTGCGCGCGCGCGCGCAGGGTGATGACATCTCATTTCTCAGTTGTACTGGCCATAAGTATGTGGACACCTGTCCATCTTATCCATACTGTGTTTCTTCCCAAACTGTTGGCACAGGTTTAAATCACACACTTGTGTATAAAGTCAGTCTCTTTATTCATATTTTTTCACATTTCATACACATTTCCCTGAACCACTTGTGCTTCTGTAAAACTGCTTTGTGACAGTGATCGTTGTTTAAAGTGTTATACAAATAAAATTGGATTAAGGTGAGAGAGGAAGCTCTCGAGTGTCCTGCACCGAGCCCTGAACTCAGCCCCACTGAACACGTCTGTGATGACCCGGGACACCGACTGCACCGTGGAGCTCTTCACCAGTACGGTCACGTCTTCTCCTCCACGTCTCACAGCCGGTGTCGAGCACTCCTTCAGCCTGTGTTCACTTGTTCTTCTCTAGTCCAGACACCTTAACCTGTTTTTTTCCGTGCAGTGTTCTTATTCTTTTTTTCTTCTTTGGTGTTTAACACCGGTTGGAATCCAGTAGGTTACATCGCCACCACCTGTAGGTCTCACTCTCCCTCATCTGTCTGACCTCTTAAAGATGATTTTCCAGACAAGCCTTTCTTTAAAAACATCTAACGCTTCCTTTCCTGATCTTAAATTGTTCTGCATCTTTAACTCTGCAACTCCTTATCTGCTTTATCCGGTACTTCCACACACTCTTTATTCTCCACCAGGTTGGAGTTGTGTAGGTTGCATCACATAGGTTATAGACCTCTCTCTCTTTCCTCAACTCCCCTGTCCTTAAAATCTAGTCCAGGTTTCCTTAAACCCAACATTAAGTGCCTCTTGAACTGAAAAAAAGGGGAGTTTCTGAGGAAAGCTTGTATTGTATATAGCGTATGTAATTGTAAGAGGGTTTCAAATGGTGATTTGCTCTTAAACATGACAAGCTGGGAGTTGTGTGCAAAAGGGAAATGCATGTCACATAAACATAAATGTAGTAATCTGTTTCTGTGTTCTTTATTTTTACTCTGTAGCCTAAAGGAAAAGTCGGAACAAAAGGCAAAAAGCAAATCCATGAGGAAAACAAGGCGACACTAAAATTCTACACCAGGGTCATAATCGGAGCCAACGTAAGAGTCGCTCTTGTGCTTCATGTCACCTGTTACTTGATCTTGAAATCAGCTTTATCTCAACCGTTTCATCCCTTTTACATTTCAGAGTGTGTACACAGCCGTGAATCTAATATTCTGTGACACTTCGTTTTGGACATGGGTGAGTACACAGACGTTTTTTTGCCATTGTTACTAGTATTAAGAAGTTTCCAAGATAATTTTGACACAAAATGCATTTCATGACCAGTGAAACAAATAAACTACTTTATTGGCTGTTAAATAGAGCAGTAATGCTCCTGAAATTGAAGCTTTTCAGGGTTCAGTACACACCTCTATGTACCTCTAATCAGTGGGTGTACCAGTGTTGGAGTACTTGGATTACTCGTTACATCAAAAAATTAATCCAACACGTTACGTCCGCCATTTAAGTGCTCAGTTATTTAGTTAATATTTCAATTATGTAATTCGTTATTTAGACAATTTATGTAATACCTGAGCCAGACAGAAGTTATTAGCAAGTTTAGGTGTGTTTGATAAGCGTCCGAGCCAAAGCAGGGTTGTCTCCCTGGTTTCCCAGTGGAAGGGAAAACACTCAGCTCTCAATGAAGCATGATTTCAGTCTGTCAGTTTCTGACTGCATTGTTTTTTTAATCACTTTGTGTGTGTTTTTTGTTCCAGTTGCCCTTGTTCTTTGCGCTGATGGTGTATGTTGGCAGCTACAGGTCTATGGCAACAATGGCCAAACCAGCATTCGCTGAGAACGGCACTTTAGTGGACGGAGGAATCGATCTGAACATGGAGCAGGGCATGGCGGAGTGAGTAAGAAGTGCTCATGTCACTGGAGACTCTCTGTGATAGAATAACTCATCTGATCAAAAACTCAAAATGTTAGTCATACTTTCACCACTTTTACTGTTCTAACTGCAGAATGACACGTGACACGTGTTTGTAGAGGAGGCGTAATACTGTAAGTTAGAGATGTGTGAGGTGTTGTGTGTTAAACCCTTCCACCATACCACTGAGGTTATCACATTGACGCACCACAGGCAGGGTTTCTTAGTGCCACTGAGACCACCGGCTTGAATCGCCCTCCCCGGTGCCCAGGTTTTGGTTCATGAGGGACCTGAGGGACAGCGGGGTGTTTGGACCCCCAACCCTGTGAAGAGAGTCTGACATCTTATGACTAGTTTGCAAAAGCTTGTTCTTGCCAAGTTAAATATAACATTAAATAAACAGTACATAATTTGTGTTTTGTGACAGTTACCTGCTGAAGTCTGATAGTGATGGACGTGTCTGCACCAGGTCCTGATATCACTATGTCCAAAAAAAAACAAAAAAAAAACAAAACACACGTCAGCTTGTTTTTGACCAACATCGGACTAGGACAAGAAATTCTTAATGTATGTTATTACCTTATGTTTCTTTGCTTACTAAGCGTCTGTTTTAGTAAATTGTTTATGGGGCATCCAGTGATTTTCTTAGGATATTTATCAAGTTTATTAACAGGGTTAAATTGTAGAAAGAGAGTAAAATGAATTCATAGTTTCCAAATAATAAAAACTCATAAGCAAGGAACTAAAAACTGACATTTTCTTCTTTGTTGACTTTGTTTGGACTAAACATAAGAGTTTGGTCAGTGATGCTGCCACCACCATACTTCACATGTGGTACAGTGTTCTTGGTGTTGAATGCTTCACCTTATATCTCCAAACATAGCTCTGGTTAGAAGTTTCTCCTTTCTCTTTTCTTTGTTCATGTGGTTAGCTTTGACTTTAGTCAAGCTTTTGAAACAGTAAGATTGATGTTCCCACAGTTTCGAGTTCATAATATGTCTGTTCCTTGGTAGTTTCTGGGTTGTTCTTGACATCAGCTCAGGGTAAAGGTTTGGGTCTTGTTCCAGACCTTGACAAAGTGTCTCCGTCTTCCAATGACTTGCACTTCTGTACAGTAGTTTAAACTTATCTTGGAATCTGCAGTTGTTTAGAGATGGCTTTGAACAATCTCTTTCTTAGATCTGCACTGAGCTCCTTGGACTTTCTCATTGTACTGTGTCTTAGTCAAGCCAATGACACGAACACTTTTATATTGGACAGGGAAGCTACCTCTAGTCCATCATCATTACAGGAAAAAAAAAAGCCGTTTAAAGAGTTTGGTACCACGGAGGTAATAATCAAAAATTTACCAGAGAAAAAAAAGACAAATCCCAAAAATATTTTTGCAAGTCCAACATTGGCATGACCTTCATGATTGTGTGTAAACGTCTTATCACAACTGTACATTCAAAACCAGTTGGAAAGATATAAGAGATATTGTGGCCTCAAAAAAAAAAAAAGAATTTTATGTATTTATCCGCATTAAAGAACAACATGGCTAACCCAGTGTGCTTTAAAGAAAGATACCACAAGCTCACGTTTCAAGTAAAACATTTTCCAGAATTTTTTTTTTTACGTTATTAAAAATATCTATGTATATACATCACTGTTTAAAATGAGACAAAAGGGTATTTGGATAAACAATGGCTTTGTTACAGATTACATTCCGTGTTTAGTTAATCATCCAGTTCCTGTAACAGTGGAAGTTAGTTTCAACGTACAACACACTCAGCATGGGGATCATCAGGGATCTCCCGATACGATATTATCACCATACACAGGAGGCGATTCAATTTGTGTTGTGATTCTGTATCATGATTTTATAAATATTTTTATTCAATATGAATCTTTTTTTGGGTTGATGACAAAGAGCTCAATTTTGGTCTCATCTGACCACAGCAGTTTATCTCTGTTCATTGGCAAACCTCAGGCGGGTCTGTACATGTGACTTCTTGAGGATGGGAAGCCTTGCTGCGCTGAAGGATTTCAATCCATGCAGGCGTGTTGTGTTACCAATGGTTTGTTTGGTGACTGTGATCCCAACTGCCTTGAGATCATTCACAAGCTTCTCCCGTGTAGTCCTGGGCTGGTCCCTCATTTTTCTCATGATTATTCTTACTCCATGAGGTGAAATCTTGCCTTGAAATAGGGCCATTACATACTTTGTATTTCTTCCATTTGTAAATAATTGCTCCAGCAGTTGTCTCCTCCTCACCAAGCTTCTAGCTGATGGTCTTGTGGCCCATTCCACCCTCATGCAGGTCTAAAATCTTGTTCCTGAATTGCTTTGACAGCTCTTTGGTCTTGCCGATGGTGGTGAGGTTTGAATGGAAGATAGAGATTTTGTGGACAGGTGGCTTTTATACACATAACCACATTGTTGTTAGGAGCGCCTTCTTAAATTAATATGTGTACCACAAGAGCACATAACCAGTCTGTGAGAGGCAGAATTATTGTTGGTTGGTAGGGGATCAAATACTTATTTCCCTCATTGAAATGCAACTTAATTCATAACATTTGTATCATGTGCTTTTTGTGGATGTTTGATTGATATTCTGTCTCAATCCTTTAGCATAAAGCCATGATATGAATTATAGACCCTTCAAGACATTTCTCTTGGCAAACTTAGAAAATCTGTAGGGGGACAAATACTTAATTCCCCCACTGTATAAATTAAAAGAATATTTTTTAAAAATTGCAGATATGTATTAGCGAATCAATAACCTACTATTGTCTTTTCCATTCAGTTTTCATGACTCTTTTGTGTTTGTATTTTCCTTTCAGACACCTTAAGGATGTCATCCTACTGACGGCTATAGTTCAGGTCCTCAGCACCATCTCATCTTATTTCTGGTACCTCTGGCTTTTGGTAAGACCCAGATTTGGTGGTTCATGGTTTCACTTGAAGCTTGGAATAATGTCCCTCCCCTCACTGCCTCTACTTGTTATTCCTTTACTCAGGCACCTGCTCGAGCTGCACAGCTACTCTGGGTGAACTTTCTAGGTCCTTGGTTTTCTGCTGAGTCTTCGGCGCCTGCAGAGGAGGTTAATGAAAAGAAACAGAAACGACAGGAAAGACGGCAGATGAAGCGATTCTAATTACTTTGCTGCATTTTATTTTTATCCTCACTGTGGAAATAAAGTAACATTCATTTGTTATGCGAGAGAAGTTTCTTACCGCTCTTCATTATTTTGTGCTTTGTCTTTTTTTTTCTCCTTTTCTTTGTGTCTTATTTCTACCACTTTTCAGTCTGATGCTGAGAGGTCACCAAAGTTAACAGAGAAATATGTGTGTGTTTAGCCAAGACGTGAGCTGTTGACTGCAGGGACGTGTGTAGGCTGTGACCCTCTGTCTCTCAGGATCAGCGTTTGTATGTGGTTTTCCAGGGGGAGGAGGCTGATGATGATTAATTATGAATGATAATCACCTCATATAAGGGCATTTACCTTAGCACAAAATTGTAATCTTTTTCAAGCAATGGTGACGTCCGGAATATTTTATTTGTGAGGCGACTGGATTCATGAAAATGCTGTGTGTCTGAGGAAACAGTCTTAAGTTAGCATCTTTAGTTTATATTTACACGTACTGCTGGAGAAATAAAGTTTTATAAAGAACCCTATAATATTGTGTTGCCATATTAGTGACTCAAGTAAAAAGTGCACACTGGTGACCCCTGGCTGGAGACGCAGGACCGTAAGCACCCTTATTATTTTTTCTTATTGAAACAAACAAAATCAAATGGGCTAGCGATGAGAAAATAAAAAAAAATACTGTATGTCCTTCCTTTTTTTCTACAAATACTTGTATCTAAGTTTACTGACATTAATTTCTGCACTTCCTCTTCAGTTATGGTAATTTTACAACTACTCTACCCATAGTGTCGGGAGCTGTTTCTGTGTGGAGGGTCATTTTGCTGTTCCTTTGTAAAGAATATTGTAATGTCAGTATACTTTAGATAAAAAAAGACTTAATTTGTGCACAGATGCATGCTTCAAACAATAAAACTATCCTTCCTTGATTTGCAAAAAATAAATAATAATTAAGCATGATTTGGTGACAATGCTGTGTGATGTATACCTTCGCCTGTACACTGTGGTCCATGTATATATGAAGGGTGACTCAGCCGCAGCCAATGATCAGCACCTCCCCTGTGGGGTCATAATGTGGGGCGTTTGATTCTGCCTCAGAAACCTGAGTAAAAATGATGATGCTGAAGTCTAGACATGAGCTCTGGAAAAATAAATCTTGTAGGCATTTTGTGATAAAGGACCTATTTTTCTGAGAAAATGAAATCATTACAACAGATACATGAAAAACTCCATCTAGAGTGTAATGTGAAAAGGATTGAAATAAAATGCACGTTTGAGATGAATGCATGTTACTGTCATTTTCTAAGGCCTGTATTTTTCATTATTTAACCACATAGAATCCGGTCCTTAAGTAATTAGACACTGAAAAAGTTTTCATATTTTTTGCCGAGGTACTCCAAATTATGGAAGCAATTGGTATCAAAATTTGAATATCAGACTTCTAAAAACACTTTTTATTTAATCACTGTTGAATCATTAGTTTTGACATGTAAATACTATTGAATTTATTAAACCTAAATATTTGACTTTGAAAAGCAATATCTTTCAACTTATTTGCAAAGTCTTGATTTCAATATATGAATATTAAACAAATCTATTTTGAAATCAAGACTATATAAAAATATATTTTTACAACTTGAAATGGACTATTGAGAATTAAGTGGCCATAAATGGAAAGATGTTGCTTTTCAAAGTCAAATATTTCAGCTAAATTAATTCATTAGTGTTTACATTTCAAAATGTCCTTTTCAAATGCTGAGATCATTCTAATCATTCCATCTAGGAACATCTGTAGTCCAACCAGAGGCAGTTGCCTATAGTGACTGTTGAATTTATTCCCATTTTACAACCTCCGGTCAACATTCTCCTGCATTCACACACTCATTCATACACTTTGGGAACTTCTGCGAGCCTAATCCGCATGTCTTTGGACAGTGTGAGGAAAACCACCCAGCACTGGGAGAAGAGGCAAACTCCATGCACTCAGACCCTAATGCGGGAATCGAACCCGGACCCTGGAGGTGCGATGTTACAGTGCACTACACCACTGTGCCGCCCATTTGAATTATTATAATGCCATCCATATCCACCACAATGGTTTTGATAAAAGAGTGAAGGGTGTAGAGTTACAGTTTTAATTCAGGGCTTTACCAGAAATATTGTGTTAATAATTTAGGAGTTCTGTCTCTCCCTTTACACAGGCTCAAATGTAATCAGAGATTATACTTTTGATCATAAATATCTGGGCTATTTTTCATACTTGGGGTATAAAACCTGCAGTCAGTGCTGACTATGTGTTGGCCCCCAGGCCCCGCCCCCTGGCCCCGCCCCCTGACCCTGTACTGTTAGAGCTCTATAGAGAATGAATGAACTTTATAAAACTTGCTGCTCTTAAAAAAAATTTAAAAATTAGGTCACGTGGTTTTGTACGACGTAGAAATTTATTACGTCATTAGTCACGTGTTTCTCTCAGCACGAATCAGGCACAACTACAGTGTTTCATAGCAACAAACACCGTGTGTGTGTTTGTGTGTGTGTGAGGAGTGTGTGTGTTTTAGAGGAGTGTGACGGAGGAAAGTGTTCGGCGGCTTTGTGACTCAGGTCTCCTGACAGCGACCGGAAGCAGTGCTCTGTAACTTCCGCTCCAGCTCTCAGGACTCGCGCAGCTGATTCGGCTGCGCGCGTGAGCGTGTGCGCGTGAGTGTGGATGAGGAGCCAATCAGAATCGCTGTTCTTCGGTAAGCGTTAGGTTTCTACAAACACAACCGGGCAGTAAGTGTGTGTGTGTGTGTGTGTGTGTGTGTGGAAGAGAGAAGGAAGGAGAAGAAGAAGCCGTGTGGGATGTGACTGACTCAGTACCGGAGCAGGTGTAGAGCTGAGGGTAAAACTCACAGCACCGTATACACACCGTCACCAGTGTAACCAGTGTGTGTGTGTGTGTGTGTGTGTGTGAGAGAGAACATATATTGTGGAACATTACACACTGTAGAGTTCGCCTTCTAGTCTCAATAACTACCAGTCTGATAACTATCTGTGTGATAACTACCTGACTGATAACTAGTTGTTTTTTAACTAGCTGTCTAATAACTAGTTGTCAGTTAATGAACTGTCTCATAACTAGCTGTGATAACCACCTGACTAATAACTAGCTGTGTAATAACTGACTGTTTTGTAACTAAATGTGATAACTAGCTGTGTAATAACTAGCTGTCTATTAACTAGCTGTCTATTAACTAGCTGTCTATTAACTAGCTGTGTAATAACTCCCTGCCTATTAACTAGCTGTCTATTAACTAGCTGTGTGATAACTTCCTGTCTGATAACTAGCTGTCTATTAACTAGAAAAATCCATAAGCGATATAAAATAAGACCAAAGTAACTTGATCTTTTTCTTCAGTGTTAGTAAGCGAAATTGTTGCGTTATTGTGACACGCTAGAAAATGTTAGCTAGTCCTGACACTTTAATCCATCTGTCTGTCAACTGATTTAATTTTTTTGTAGATGTAATTAATCCAGCAGGTAAAGGTGTGAGAGAGCCGTTTCCTGGAGAACTGATCTTCTCTTTAAAGAAGAAGTGTCCCAACAGCCCGTGTGTCGGGTCTTACAGTCTTTAATCAGTATTACTCTAGTACTGATTAAAGACATTAGGCGTGTCCCTAATCCAGAACCTAATCATAATGATCTGCACTGCTGCCTGTCCAGTTGTTTCAGATTGTCCCACAAAATGATCTCCAGTCTATTGTTCAGTCTTTTTTGATGTTTATGATAGTTGTTTCTTTCACATTTTCTTTGAATCCTTGAAGGCTGTTAAGAACAGTCCTTTACTCTTTTCCAAGGACATGGAACGTACACTGATTCTTAAACAGGATGAGAGAGTTTTCTAAATTTGTGACTAGATTAGAATCCACCCACTGAAATTCTTTTAAGATTATCAGAGCCTGTGCTAATGCTTAACAATAAGCCTTTATGACTCTCTTTGTTGGAATTATGGTAATGGTGATAAACAGAACAACAACACAGACACCAGTTTTTGTTACAGAAGCTAATAAGTAAAAAAAAAAAAAAAAAAAAACAGGAGAAGAACGAGCTCGTCCACACTGTATTTGATATCCCAATATGACTGTTATATTTTGACTACAGCAGCTAGATCATGAAGCACACTTTACAGCCGGGGTGAGCCTTTTGGAAATGTGTCTTAGAATGCAGGACATGTTGAAACTACAGCAGCAGAAGACCATTTAAGGATTTCACTCTCTTTATCCACAAACATGAAACTGAGGCCAGATGTTTTTTCCAGTCTTCAACGGCACTGTTTCAGTGACCGTGTGCCCGCTGTAGCCTCAGGCTGGTGTTTCTGGCGGACGGGAGTGAAATCCACTTTGTTCTTCTACTGTTATAGCCTGTCCACCAAACGGAGTGCATTCTAATGTTTTTCCACTCACTGTGGTATAAAAGACTGATTACTGAGGATGTATAGAAACGGCAAGAGAATCACTGTTTTCTGAAATACTTAAACCCGCCTGTCTGACCCAACCATGTCATACTGAGAATGCATTGGATTGTGGTTTAATATACAGTATATCTGTATCTTACAGGGAGGCTGCTGCTGTGTTGACAATGGCAACGTCGAGTACCAAGAAAATCTCATGGAAACTGCGTAGGTGCCTTTTAAGTGCTCACTTTTGTAAGCTTTTTTAAAAAATTAAAACGATGACTCAAGACTCATCTGTTTCTCCAGTACTTGGACTAACCTCCCCCCCTCTTCTTAGTTGTGTTGGACTAATGGCACTTAGTTATTAACCTAGTTAACCCAGTGTAAGTATGTATCCAATTATGTAAACATTAAAGCACTTTTTGTAAGTCGCTCTGGATAAGAGCGTCTGCCAAATGCCTAAACGTAAAATTAAACAGCTAATTTTTGTTTAATCATACTATTTCAGAAAGAATTAATGATGTTGTAAATGCAGTTCTGATCTGGGAAACTTTTTCATTCCAGTTCCTGATAATTATAACATGGACGTCTCACTCATTCTTGATAAGATTTCAAGTTTTATTTCTACTCGTGATGTATATTTCTGCCCTGCTTTTGTAGAAGATGTGGTGGCCCACCCCAGCAACGTGTCTTCCCTGGTGTTGGGTAAAGCATCGAGTCGTCTGTTGGCTACAGGAGGAGAGGACAGCCGAGTCAACATCTGGGCCGTCAACAAGCCTAACTGCATCATGGTAGTTCCTCATTAGCTTCCTATGTGTTTGAGAGAACAAATGCTGAATGATGGGTCTGTTAACGTATTTTTTTTTGTTTGTTTTTGCCGATACACTTCCTGATTTGATGTTGTTGTGTGTAGAGTTTGACGGGTCACACGAGCCCTGTGGAGTGTGTCCAGTTCAGTACCTCAGAGGAGCAGGTGGTAGCAGGGTCTCAGTCAGGCTCTCTGCGGATCTGGGACCTGGAAGCTGCTAAAAGTGAGTTTTGCACCGAGCCGTTCGTATAGAAGGGAACTCTGAGAGGAACGCCTGTACCTCGTCTCACCTGTCACACATCACACATCAGAGTTAGGGCAAAAGTGTCATCACAGTGACTGAGCTCAGCCTT
The DNA here is from genome assembly GCF_024256425.1 of Clarias gariepinus. Lineage (NCBI taxonomy): Eukaryota > Metazoa > Chordata > Actinopteri > Siluriformes > Clariidae > Clarias > Clarias gariepinus. The sequence goes on from NC_071114.1 coordinate 3,897,246, forward strand.
CGGGGGTGCCAGATCAATGAAATAGGACATGAAGGGTGGGGGAGGGGGAAGCTGAGATCTCCATTTATACCCTCACTGTCGTTCATGTAGTTCTTTTATCTAAATTACCTCAAAGGTTAGTGATTTGTTCTTGTTGAGATGCTTTTTCGCTCACCGCGGTTGTAAAGAGTGATTATATGAGTTTCATAATTCTTCCTGCACACACAAAGAAATAGCGACATTTTCCCCGACCTCTCTTATCAGCCAAGGGACACAACAGTCACTCACTTAATGTTTTTTTTTTTTTTTTGCACTGTTCTGTCTAAACACTAAAGGGTGTTGTGTGTAAAATCCCAGGAGATCAGTTTATGAAATAACTAGACATGCACATCACTTTGTTAGCGTTGAATTTAAACGCACACTCATAGGTGCATATTAAAAGAAATGTATGGCATGTTTGTTGAATTTTGGAATGAGGTAAAAAAAAAATTACATGTGTAGTGCGCGGAATGAAGGTGTGAGATCACGTTCAATAAGTAGATTTCAATTGCACACTCATTAGCGCATATTAAAAAATATACAGCGCCATGTATGCACAAACAGAGAGACAAATAGACCACCTTACAGTACGTCCTCATGAATTATTATTTCGCAAATATCTTCAATGTACAGACATGCCCACTTAACAGTTTTATAAAATGTACAGGTAAAACCAGCTCATCTGTACTCACATCCGTGCTGAGCTGAAAGTCACAGAGATCACATTTCTATCGTCCTGTAGTCTGCTGTGTACTGTAGATCAGGTCAAGATCGCGCACGTGTGTGTTGGAGAAATGTGTGTTTGTAAATGTGCTATGTTTTGTTTTCAGTATTTCGGACACTGATGGGTCACAAGGCTAACATCTACAGTGTCGACTTTCACCCGTTTGGAGAATACTTGGCATCTGGGTCCATGGATACTAACATTAAGGTGACACAATGATGCACACATGGTCCTCTGACCTGTAACATTTTGTAGAGACTCCAAAATAATAGAAATGTTTGTGTGTTGTACCTTAAAACGTAATATTTTTCTTGTAGTTATGGGACGTGAGAAGGAAAGGGTGTGTGTTCAGGTATAAGGTGAGTACATCATTATATTATCACCTAGAGCGGGGAAATGATCATTTCTGCACCAGTGGTTATAGTGTTGGAGTGTTTCCTTCTGTTATATTAAACCCAGTCTAATCTACACAAATGTACATTTACACACACTGGGGCTGTGGGAGAACCCATGAGCATTCAGGTCATGGACCGGTCACGTTGAACTTTGTGCTGGTTTGTTTTATTTGACATCAGGTAAGGGTCAGAGGATTATAAGCAAAGAAAACAAAAGCGACAAAAATAAATAAATAGGTGTAATAAATATAACTATTGTGTAATTCTCTTCTCCCCCCCCCCTCCTCAAGGATTAAATGATGCCCATGACTGTAGATAAGGATAGTTTGAGAATGTGTTTCCTGAAATTTGCCTCTAATTGCCCTGAAGTAAACAACTAATACTTTACTACTAAAACGTCTGTCTTAGTGTTTTTTCTCCCTTTATTTCCCTGTATTGTTTTATATCACGTCACCTTCCTTATGTAAATAAGGAAGCATTATACTGTAATTCTTATAATAAGCATTATAAATTAGTATTCATTTTATTTCCTAAATAACTGTGACAGATTGTAAAATGATTTGCTGCCAGAAGGAACTTAAACAAGAGAGATGACGTTCGCAGGCTTATTAACACAGAGTCTTTGAACACTGATTGATTGTATAACTGTGATGGGTACTGTAAGTCTAGCCGAGTTAGTTAGAGAAGGCGGGGTTAAAGCAGACAGTTAGAAGCAGATGGCCTGGCATGGCGAGGGAAGAGCAGCACATGATTAAGGTTCTAGCTCCAGTATTAATGGATAGACGTCACTAATCAAACACTCAGTAATTGTCTGCTGCACACAACACGACAGACTGTGGAAGATGTGCTCATGACCTTATCCACATGCCTCTTATAACCAACGCTGCATTTGTAGACGTGTGTATGTACGACAGGCCAATCACAGAGCGAGGGGCGAAGTCTTTGAGAATGAATTTATATATTTATGTTGAGTAGAACAATAAGTCGACAGGTAAGGCAGTAGTAGTGTGGTTTTGATTAAAGTAATACACCTACTTCTGAATTCAGGTTGTTTTTTCTCTTTCTCTGTCAGTATTAAACAGAGTATCTGTGCTTTTCACACAGGGTCACACTCAGGCAGTGCGTTGTCTGGCTTTTAGTCCTGATGGAAAGTGGCTCGCTTCGGCCAGTGATGACAGCACCATCAAGGCAAGATCCTGCCGCCTAATTTAACTCTAATGCTTTTATTTAACATGCAGGCCTGCCCCAGGTCTCATTTACATGTACTATTATTGTTATTATCATAATTCTATATTATGTATGCTTTTATATTTTCTCCTGTAGCTTTGGGATTTAACAGCTGGGAAGATGATCACAGAGTTCACGGCGCACACATCAGCTGTTTCCGTTGTTCAGTTCCACCCGAACGAGTACCTTCTGGCCTCAGGGAGTGCTGACAGGTAGTGACTGTAGCTGGAAACATAAAAGAACGCTGCTTAACACCTTTATCATTAAATATTAACTAATGAATAAAGAATGAGATGCAGCTGGCATCGTTTCCTCCTCAGGCACAGAACTGCTGACAAAAAGCCCAGTTAATTAGAATCAGAAGGAAATTAACTTTACTTAAGTCAACTTTACATAAAAATTTAACTTAACCATGTACAGTCACAAAAAATTTTTACATTTGTACCATGAATGGTCTGATTTATATCGATGTATGGTGTGTGGAGATCAGGATGTGTGTGTTGTAGGTTTAAATACAGAATTCTGAGTAGTGCATTGTTTACAGTATGTCATGTATTTCTTTACTGTGAAGTCAAAAAACACAGTAATTCAGCAGTCTGTGTGTTGGTGAAGATTGCAAGTGACTAGAGCTCCGAGAAAACAACCTCAGGCAACGTTTTTATAAAGCTTTTATAGTCCATTATCACACCCTTAATGGAAGTGTTTTCAGAAGGGTGAGTCAGAGACATATTTCCCGTTTGGTGAGCGAGGGCAGGTCACAGCGATCCCGTCTGCAGATTGAATGGTTGTTTAGGAGTTTGGTAGAGCGAAACCAGACGGTGATAGAGAAGGGCAGTGAAGAAGTGTCGACCTCTCAGGCGTTGTGGTAAGTTAAATTTCCTCACCTGCTGATGGTGGCGTTGTAAGGGTTCCACATAAAGTCAGGGATCTGTAACTCCATCTGAGCTACTGCAGAGACGCCTGTGAGAAAGCTTGTTCACACTCTTTGTTTCAGCTGCAACAGGACACAAGCTGGTCCACCATGTCCCACGTCCAAATTCATCTCTATCTGGAATGAGACTGATGACGCTTGTTGGAAGAATCATTTGAACGTTCAGTCATTGGTGTAAATCAGTGCTTCTCACCCCTGGTCCTGGGCAAACCCTGCCCTGAATGCTGCAGTGTTTTTCCTGCGTCATTGTCAAGTCAGAAATGACTGTTATAGCTGATTAAATAAATCAGATGTTTTGGAGCGATGCTGAAATGCTATAGTGATTCTTTCATTTGGCTACACGTGGCTGAACCCCTGTACTCTGCGCATTTGGATTTCTGCTTTAACCTTCGGTTGATTTCCGCTTCTCAGGACGATGGTGTAGGGAGACACCTAGACTTCCAGCCTCCTAACCCAGATGAGTCTGGTTCCTCTCAAGGTTTCCCCCTACTGCCATTTCGAGGAGTTTTCCCCTCAGCACAGTCACCCTTGACTCATTTATAAGGAACAATCTGATCATTATAATTTATACACATTCACATTTCCATAAATTTGAAAACACTTGAAGGAACACTTCAAGATTATTTAAATTTTTTTCAGCAGTGTTCATGTTTCTGACGCAAAATGAGTGCAAAAATCTGAAACATGACAATAGAATCCTGTAGTATTTTTTAAGGTTTAGTGTAGTCATTTTACTTAATTTACTTTCAGTAGTATTTTTTTCTTATTGGTGAGCAGGTTTATGGCCCTTTTTTCATTAAGTTTTAATTGACCTGAATATTAAGAGTTTTATTAATTTGTGTCCCAGTCTGAAGGTTTTTTATTTAATTTTTTTTGCAGAACCATAAAGTTATGGGATCTGGAGAAATTCAAACTGATTGGCTCATCAGAGGGTGAAACATCTGGAAGGTGATTATCTAAATCATGTCATGATTTTCTAATGCATTTAAAGAAAAAACAACAATATAACTTCTATCTCTGTCTCTCTGTCTCTATATCTCTGTATAAGGTGTGTGTTGTTTAGCCCCGATGGTAGCTGTTTATACAGTGGCTCAGATGACACTTTGCGTGTATATGGCTGGGAGCCAGACTGCTGTTTCGATGTGGTGCCTGTAGGCTGGGGCAAAGTGGCCGACTTTGCAATCTGTAACAGTCAAATGGTCAGTAACTCTCTGATTTATGATGTTTTATGAAGTTTTCACATGTGTGTTTAGATATCCCTGAGATAATGGACTTTGTGTGTGTGTCTGTGTGTGTGTGTGTGTGTGTGAGACACACATATATATATTTAAAATATTAAAAATATTCGATATATATGTATGTGTTTTTGAAATTTTTTATTTTTAATATTAAAATATGTGGAAACAGATTATCTGCTAAAGTTAAGCTCATTCATTAATTCTTTTTCCACGCTGTTTATCCTAAATCTCGGTTATGTAAAGCTCACTGAAAATAAAAAAAAATTTCTGTACAGTTGTGTCACTAGCTCAGTAGCGCCACACCAGACAGATGAGCACAAAGGTGCATTTTGGCTGTTTCACTCAAACAAGCTTGTGCCTAAGTTATATTTTTTGTAAAATAAAATAAAATAAATAAATATATATATATATATATATATATATATATTGGTAATTAATTTTTTTACATTTTGCTGTTGGACCACAAAGCCTATTAGGAGACATAACGTTTTAACTCGCAATATAAGTTTTTTACACTAATCAGGTTTGAGATTAGGGGATGAATGAGGCCTCCAGAGGCTTGTACAGTGGACACTATGCATGATAGGTGCATCGCTTCATGCGCTTCCCTTTTTACCCTGACACGCCCATCACTCTGGAGTTGGGTCAGTCTGGTCACATGACCTTTTTCCATCGCTTCAAAGTCCAGTCTTTATGCTCCCTAGCAAAGTGAAGCTTTTGTTTTCTGATGAGTCTCACTAACAAGTGGGTTTCTTATGGACACACAGCTGTTTAGTCCCAGTCCTGTGAGTTATCACCTCACTGTGTGTGTCTGTGTGAGTGTGTGTCTGTGTGTGTGTCTATGGACATGATCTTCCTGTCACTATTAAACATGGCTCTAGCATTAATGTCATTTTTATTATGATGCAACCAACTATTATTATTCCAGGGTGTAATACAGTGAAACCTCGAGTTTGCGAGTAACACGATTTGCGAGTCTACCGCACGACGAGCAAAGATTGTTAATAAATTTTTACTTGGAAAGCAAGCAAGTCTTGGTGTGTGAGTACAAAGTATCATGTATCACGCATGCGCTTCTTGTTTTGACACCGAGCATCACGTGATCACAAATAAGCCAACGTTTTTTCTCTCTCTTGCGCTGCGGAATTGTGGGTAATCATCTCCCCTGCTGGGTCTTAGGGCTCATCTCTTACTGGTATAATCAACATCCATGCACATGTGTACTGTTTACTATAACACCATGACCACATGAGTCTCATTAGTGAGGTTAAAGATCCATTTTCTCCCACTGTATCAGCCTGCTCTTTGTGTCTGTGTGCGCGCGCGCGCATCATTGGACACCGTGCCACACACACACGCATATACACAGCTACACACACACCCACACACATATACAGTACACAGCTTTACACACACACACACACACTATATACAGGTCCTTTAAAAAAAATTAGCATATTGTGATAACGTTCATTATTTTCTGTAATGTAGTGATAAACATTAGACTTTCATATATTTTAGATTCATTACACACAACTGAAGTAGTTCAAGCCTTTTATTGTTTTAATATTGATGATTTCGGCATACAGCTCATGAAAACCCAAAATTCTAAAAATAGCATATTTCATCCGACCAATAAAAGAAAAGTGTTTTTAATACAAAAAAGTCAACCTTCAAATAATTATGTTCAGTTATGCACTCAATACTTGGTCGGGAATCCTTTTGCAGAAATGACTGCTTCAGTGCGGCATGGCATGGAGGCAATCAGCCTGTGGCACTGCTGAGGTGTTATGGAGGCCCAGGATGCTTCAATAGCGGCCTTAAGCTTATCCAGAGTGTTGGGTCTTGCGTCTCTCAACTTTCTCTTCACAATATCCCACAGATTCTCTATAGGGTTCAGGTCAGGAGAGTTGGGAGGCCAATTTAGCACAGTAATACCAGGGTCAGTAAACCATTTACCAGTGGTTTTGGCACTGTGAGCAGGTGCCAGGTCGTGATAAAAAATGAAATCTTCATCTCCATAAAGCTTTTCAGCAGATGGAAGCATGAAGTGCTCCAAAATCTCCTGATAGCTAGCTGCATTGACCCTGCCCTTGATAAAACACAATGGACCAACACCATGGGTGTGGGTACTTGACACTGGACTTCATGACTTTGGCATTTCCCTCTCCCCAGTCTTCCTCCAGACTCTGGCACTTTGATTTCTGAATGACATGCAAAATTTGCTTTCATCCGAAAAAAGTTCTTTGGACCACTGAGCAACGGTCCAGTGCTGCTTCTCTGTAGCCCAGGTCAGGCGCTTCTGCCGCTGTTTCTGGTTCAAAAGTGGCTTGACCTGGGGAATGCGGCACCTGTAGCCCATTTCCTGCACACGCCTGTACACGGTGGCTCTGGATGTTTCTACTCCAGACTCAGTCCAATGCTTCCGCAGGTCCCCCAAGGTCTGGAATCGGTCCTTCTCCACAATCTTCCTCAGGGTCCGGTCACCTCTTCTCGTTGTGCAGCGTTTTCTGCCACACTTTTTCCTTCCCACAGACTTCCCACTGAGGTGCCTTGATACAGCACTCTGGGAACAGCCTATTCGTTCAGAAATTTCTTTCTGTGTCTTACCCTCTTGCTTGAGGGTGTCAATGATGGCCTTCTGGACAGCAGTCAGGTCGGCAGTCTTACCCATGATTGCGTTTTTTGTGTAATAAACCAGGCTGGGAGTTTTTAAAAGCCTCAGGAATCTTTTGCAGGTGTTTAGAGTTAATTAGTTGATTCAGATGATTAGGTTAATAGCTCGTTTAGAGAACCTTTTTATGATATGCTAATTTTTTGACATAGGAATTTTGGGTTTTCATGAGCTGAAGCTGTGGCAGAAACTTTTTGGCAGTACTTTTTTTTTTAAAGGTAAAGTGCAGGTTAATTTGTTTAAATTTTACTTTATATTTTGTGTTTATTATTATTTTGGGTTGTGGAGCGAATAATTTGAGTTTCCATTATTTCTTAGGGGTAAATTTTATTTGATGTACGAGTGTTTTGGAATATGAGTTCACTTTTTGAATGAATTATGCTTGTAATACAAGGGTCCACTGTTTGGGGGCCTTAGTCATTTTATGTTTAAATTTTTTTGCCTAGATGCGAAGTATACCAAACTTCCTTTTTAAGTAATTCATAAAAAAGGGTGTTTATATGTGCTAAAAAAAATAAACTCTCTGTCCCAATCCATTGTTAGATCGGAGTGTCGTGCAGTCAGATGAATGTGAGCTTGTATGTGGTGGATCTGGACCGAGTGAAGAAATCCGGACCTGTCCAAGATCAAATTCCGGGTGCAAAGACACGTGCCACACCCATTCCTATAGGAGCGTCACTACGGCGTAACTACGAGCGTCCCACCACGTCCTGCAGCAGGCAGAAGTTCGTCTTAATACTCTGTTGCGATTAAACAACAAACATTGTTACATCATAATTATATAGCTTAATGATCATTATATAGCTGTGTAATTTATTTATTTAAATTTGATAAAAAAAAATTCTGATGTTAATTACAAGGAAACGAATAGACATTTACTTGTTAATAGATTTATATAACTTTATTATAATGCTTGTGTATCCAAAATTGGAAGATTTATCCTGTTTAAGTTAACCTTAATTGCAGTGTGTAAAGCTACGTTTCTGTTTGCAGAATGAAGCAGAATGCAGATGCAGACAGATGTGAGGGTGAGAGGCGGAGCCCTAGCAGTGAGGATGAGCGCGATGACGAGAGCAAAGCAGAAATCACAAACCCAGATGATTATAAGTTGATCTTTCAGCCGCACAATGTGATCTGTGAGACATCTCCGTCCTGTTGTGTTTTACTTTACACTGTACATCAGTATCTCAGCTCATCTTTCTGACTGTCTCTCTCTCACTCTCTGGTATTTTCTGTCCAGCACGAACACCTCCCAAAATGGGTGAACCCTTCCCTGCACCGCTGGTAGACGGTGAGTCTCTTTGTACTTTATATTGAGGGCTGGTTGTGTGTTTACGATGGAGCTCCTGCAGTTCCTAACAATTCTGTAATTATTTCAGAAGGTTTCCCGGTGAAGCCCCACTTGCCGGAAGAAATCGTCACTACGTTGCCTGATCCAGTACGTCCCTGAAGCTTCTTAAATACATACGTAAGTGTATTTCACAGCTCTGTGGTGTTACAGAATCGTATTTATATTTGTCCGTACAGCTGAAGGATCCCAGTTCGTCCCCCACTGTAGTGACCACAGCTCCGTCCCAGCCCGTTGCCACGGTAACACCGTCAGTCTCAAGGCACGTTGTTACCACATCCAAGCTCAAACCCGGATCAGCCGTTAGCCCCTCCGCACAGATTGAGCCGCTCAACCGTATCTTTGGGGATATTTTACAAGTGAGCAGCACTTTCTGTTCTTTAATGTTTTAAAGTCTGACACAGTAAAGTTTTGTAAGTTATTTGTGTGTGTGTGTGTTTGTGTACATGAGTCTCGGCCGAGCGGAAAGCCCAGTGTTGCAACAGATGAAGAGGCATTGGGTCAGATCAGAAAAGGCCACGGCACCATGTGTGTGATGTTGACTAGCAGACACAAAAACCTCGACACGGTGCGGGGATTCTGGGCCGGTGGTGACGTCAAGGTACGTGTTTACAATCGTACTCTCTTCGTATATACAAGAGAATTTACACTGGACTGTGATTCGCTCTTAAACACTGCGTCATGTTTCAGATATCGCTGGATTCCGCCGTGTCCATGAATGATTTGTCCATTGTGGTGGACATCCTTAATATAATCAACCTCAAACCGTAAGCATACACCTACAACCTTACACTGATCACTGCCTTCAGAATTATTGGCACCCATAGTAATGTTAAAAATGTTATGTTCTAAAAATATAGTGGCTCGTTACCTGAATCGTATGAACAGTTTCACATCAAAATGAGATAAATCCCCAGTCGGTTTTCTGAAAAACGGGTTTTCTTTTGTTTTAAACTAATAGAAAATATTTTATGCATTTTAGGAGGGTGTTTAAAAATTTGTGGCACTCAGCAAACCACTCCTATCGAACTTTAAATGTAACAGGAAGGACTTTGCTGTGCTATTTTGGCAAAAAATTAAAAAGTCAATGCTGGCGTCCCACTTTAGGTACTATTAGATGTTCCCCAGGCATTAAAATCTTTATACAACCATCACAGTCTCCAGTATGGTAAAGGGAGGCAGTGCTGGTAAGTGTGTACACCTCCGGTTATTTACACTAGACACATCTGCGTTCAGTAATTTTATTTTGTCTTCTCCTCCTATGTGTGTTGCGATAAGAGAATATAGAATATGGATTCTGAGATTAATAATTTTTTTCTCATTTTCTCCCTAATTTAGTCGTATCCAATTCCCACCTGTCACTAGGGCACTCACCCATTAGGCCTACTACTTCGGGAGGGCCAAAGACTAACGCGACTTCATCGATTTAGCTGTGCCATGATGTCCTTAAGGAAAAACAGCCGTATTTGACAGCTTGTTTGCCAGACCCTTTTTTTTTTTCCTTATCCCAAAGAAATGCCCTTCCCAGTTAAAACTGTCTAGCATTTGTGGTTATGTTTTTCTGTTTTAGGATCAGGGGAAAATATAGAACCGTTCACTTGACAGCCATGAAACAAACCCATTGCAGTATGAGAATGCCCTCTCACATGGAGCGTGGCTCTGATTTATACAGGTTTCTCAGGTTACATGAAAGTTGGATCTATGACATGTGTTCTTTACATTAAGTACTGAGAGACTAAAAGATGTTTTTCCCTTCTACAAAAGTGCCAATATTTCTGGACTATTGGTATTACAATATCTACTGTTACTGCTACTTATAGTACTAATAATAAATAAGAGGCAGAATTAACAGATCAGCTGGAATCTGAATACCTTTAGGCCTCTGTGGAAACTCGACACCTGCCTGTCCATCCTGCCTCAGCTTGAAGAGCTTCTACAGAGTAAATATGAAAGGTGAGTGTCAGCTTGTACACACAGACAAACACAAATATAAAGCTTGTAATGTGTGCACACGTGTGTAAATGTAATTTATGTTGGTTAATTTAATGTGTGATCTTATTAATACACTCACATTTCCACAGGAGCTCCGTGCTCTCACTGAAGGAGTTAAAAAGCTGCCAGTTGAGCTCGTATTGGTCGAGGCTCATGTTTTACCCTTAGGTTAAAATTTATCTCTAAAGAAAGAAGTGTTTTTGCTAAAGAGTCTTTAGCTTGATTTGAATTAACAGGTTTTTCTAATTTTCTTTAGTTCTGATTTTATGTGCCGCTTAAGGAATGGGAGAATATAATGGCCTCACGATGGAAGGATTTTTAATGTTCGTGAATAAACTCCTGATTAACACATACCTGTATCTATTTAGCCAATCAGCACTCTGTTTCTCACCTTCTGTAGCACACTCTGTATAAACTCTAGAGTTCTACACGGTTAAAGTCACTGAGATCACACTTTTCCCCCCATTTAGATTTCTGATGTAAAGATTTTTTGAAACTCTAGTTGAGTTTATGTATTGTGCTGCTGCCAGCTGATGGTCACTTAAATATCCGCATAAATGAACAGGTGTTCCTAATAAAGTGGCCTGTGAGAGTAGCTCCGCCCTGGTGAGCTTTGGCTGATTGTACTGCAGTAGCTGTTTCATGATCCTCCCCTTTTCTCTCCTCTAGTTATGTGCAGACTGGATGCATGTCTTTGAAGTTAATTTTGAAGCGCTTTTGGCCACTGATCTCAGAGACACTGACTGCGCCCCCTTCTGTCGGAGTGGATATTACACGTGAAGAGAGGTTTGTAACAGTCCAGTGTCACTTTATATATACATGATTTACTGTACCATACTCTTTAATGTACAAACGTGTGTGTGTGTGTGTGTGTGTGTGTATTCCCTGACGTCCAGGCTTCAGAAGTGTAAGGCATGCTATAAGCAGCTGAAGAAGCTCAAAAATATAGTCAAGAACCGCGCAGATCAAGTCGGTCGACACGGCAGTACTTTCAGAGAACTGCAGCTACTTATGGCTCCTCTGGACTTCTAACACACATATACACACACTCTCTCTTTATTGTGTAGAATCACACACAGATTAGATTCAGTACACACTCTTACTCTGCAAAACACTCACCCTGATAAGACTGACGAGGAGGTGATGGTGATGTACAGTGTATATTTACTAAACTGCTCGTTTGGTAGGTCCTTTTTTCTGTAATTACTTTTAAATAAAGAACATGGACTTTTTCTTTTTCAAAGAAAATACAATAATTATTTTCTAATTTGTAAATAATGGTTGTTTCAGGTGTTTAAAATTAAGTTTTTCATTAGTTTTTTATTACGAACATTTCTGGAACAAATGTTATGCATACAAAATGTTATTAAAATCTTTTACAAATAAATAAGCAATTAAAGCACATTTAGGATGTGATGATTCAAAGGTTTCATCATTAGTAACCTCAGAAGCCAAAGGACTGACTCTAGCCACAGGCTTGCTGATCTCCAACGATGCAGGGTTGATGATCCTGTGCCACAGATATCCTCAGAGTGGAACCTGACGTGGTCTTCTGCTCTTTAATCAGGTAGAAATTTTGAGGTTCAGTTTCCTGGCGATGCTGAAATGATTTTCTGCTCAGCATGTTTAAGAGTCACCCACCCCAACACACACACACACACTACTCTGTTCAGGGCATCGGCGGCTCAGTGGACAGTGAGTGCACTCTTTGACACTGAACCTCTGTCTCATGTCTCATTAGTATTTCTTTCCTAACTATTGCTGTATGGTGTTATGGTGGACCCGGTAAATCGTACTGTACAATCAGTGTGAAGTTGGAGGTTTAACCCGGGTTCAATTCCAGCCAACGCCCAAACCCCAGCCTATGGATGCAGCGCCGGTCCCAATACTGGATAAAATGCGAATGTTGCATCAGGAAGGGCATTTGGAGTAAAACTCGTGCCAAGTTGCTGTGAGGATCACATTGTCCCCTGTGTGGTACTTAACCAGCCTGTCTAGTACCAATCCATGTCACGGTTAAAGACGGAGACATAACACAGATCATCTGCAGCTAAAACTGTAACTGAAACTCTTGGCCTGTAGCTGGAGCCGTTTCTGTATTGTGCTGCTGTCACATGATCAGCTGATGTTCCTAATAAAGTGGACAGTGAGTGGACTCGTCTCAAATCTCTGGCTCATGTCTCTTTAGTATTTTATTCCAAAATATTAACTTTACTATATATTTATCTGTTTCTGTATGTTGTAATGACTGACCTGGTAAATACTTGCTGTGTTGTACAATCAGTGTGAAAGTGGAGGTTTAACCACATTCACCTTTTATTTACAGAAGCTTTTCTTAAAATCTTCAAAAAATCTGCTTTGTATTTAAATACAATTGTGTCATTTTTCTTCTTTCAATCAACCTTAGCAACCCAAATCTTACACACTGTCGGCCAAAGCCTGGTATTGGTGCCAAAATGTCTCATCTACAGTAGGTGGAAATAGTGAATTTTCAGATAAGATCATTTAACACCATTTCTTTTAAACAATATCTAATGCTTCTTATCCATGCTTTATTCTTTTGTAAACATGTACTGTACACACATTTATATTTTTCTAAGATAAAAAGAAAAACATTTGTTAAATTTAATTTCATGCCCTTTTATGTCTGTAGTGTCCGTTACTTTTTTTAATTCAAATCTTTTAGTGAACTAAATTAAGTTTTCACATGAAAAGACATAAACCTGAAAAAGTGTATTATTCTAAAATGCTAAATTGTTACACTCAGAAGCTTACATCAATTTTATCAATCCTCAAGGAAATATGAATAATTTGCATTTTTAATTATTGTTTGAAACGAGACAGTACATTGCTGAACGATTGCCATTTTGGGGCTCATATAAAATCATCTCTCCAAAACAGCTAATGTTAGCAAATTTTTAGAGAAGCAAGATCCACTTCCCTGTTTCATAAACTTCAGGGGTAGCTTCGTTGGCACACATTTTCTGTATCATATGTACAAAAAATGTAATCAGCACCAGTACTGTGTTTTAACCAAGTACAAGTAATAAATGTTTTATTTCCCCTGTTTGGTGCCTTTTAAAGCAACTGGTACCTCCAAAATATCCACCCACTGCCGTCGTCTTCTTTCAGCTGCTCCCGTTAGGGGTCGCCACAGCTGACCATTTATCCCCATCTAACTCTGTCTATCACATCTTCCCTTGTCACTCCAACCTCCCGCATGTCCTCCCTCACCACATCTATAAACCTCCTCTCGGTCCTCGCTCCCCTCCTCCTCCTGCCTGGCAGCTCCATCTCCAACATCCTCAACATCTCTCTCCACTGTCTGTATCGCGTATCCTGTGTAGGGTGATGAGGGGACTGGAGCCGAGCCCAGAAAACTCTGTACGCTCTGCATGGCGTGCCAATCCATCACACACACACACACACACACACACACACACTGCGGACCATTATGATGCATAAATACTGCAGGACTGGACTGTGGGAGAGAGAGACAGGCTGCTGTAATAAATCACAGAACATCTGAAAAAGCAAAATGAACAAGTGGCTAAAGTGTGTAGCACAAAGATAAAACCCAAACGAGACCGCAGTGACCTTGACTTCAAATCTGAAGGTTAAAATAGAACTGCAAAGCACATCATGCAGAAGTCATCATTTTATTAAACGGAAAACATTAAAAAACATTTATTAAAATTATTATTTTCTTTAACATCACATAAGCAGGAGAGGAAACTAGTGGCAACATGAGAGACGCATTGAGAACCTGACAGGGACGTAAGTGTGAACTTCACTGTCCTTGTCGGAGTGTGACGGGGTGTTAATATTATTGATGTTACTGAGAGTGTGTGTGAGTGCTGGCACATGCAAAAGCAGGGCTGCAAAACGTCAGCTAAAGTTCTGACTTCCACGGAGTCGGCAAAGGAATCGATAGAATTTTTATAAAATAAGAACTTTTACAATTTATTGCATATGTTTCAATATTCATCTGAATGCAGGTTTCATAATTACTGGTGTTTAATCACAAATCAAATCTCATCTGATAATCGATCATCCAAATACACTTCAAACAGGATTAAGGCAAAAGCACTTAAAGCATTAAGATCTCCAGCTCTGACTCACAACCTCGACTCGACCAAACAAACAAACAAACAAACAAACATTTTGCATGCTTTTGTACAGATTCATCACATTAACATCAAGTCACAGGGCATCAAACTGTTAATGTGACACTGAAATTATTTTTATTCTTTATGTTTCAGCAGCGTAATATAATCATCATCATCATCATCATCATCAGTGAACACTGGAGACAGCTACGGGAAAGAAAGTAAAGAAATAAAACATTAAAATCCATACAGATTTCTCTATCAACTGGATGACACTTAAACATCTTGTTTTGGCAAAAAAAATCTCAATGAAAGTAAAATATGAAAACATCACTTTGTTGTCGCAGTTTTCTATCAAATGAAACACTTTGTGGTATAAATAAATCGATTTCACGTAAAAAATCTGATCACACGGCGAGTCAAGTAAAAACCTTAAAAGTGCAAGACAGAAACACGGCTGGAAGTCACAGCATCAGCCCTCATCGTCCACACGGCGGGACAGAGACACCACACACACACACACACACACCGAGATCACACGGCGGGACAGAGACACCACACACACACCGAGATCACACGGCGGGACAGAGACGCCACACACACACACCGAGATCACACGGCGGGACAGAGACACCACACACACACACCGAGATCACACGGCGGGACAGAGACACCACACACACACCGAGATCACACGGCGGGACAGAGACGCCACACACACACACCGAGATCACACGGCGGGACAGAGACACCACACACCGAGATCACACGGCGGGACAGAGACACCACACACACACACTGAGATCACAAGGCGGGACAGAGACACCACACACACACACTGAGATCACAAGGCGGGACAGAGACACCACACACACACCGAGATCA
This sequence comes from Clarias gariepinus, assembly GCF_024256425.1. Classification (NCBI taxonomy): domain Eukaryota; kingdom Metazoa; phylum Chordata; class Actinopteri; order Siluriformes; family Clariidae; genus Clarias; species Clarias gariepinus. Next base: position 3,912,787 of record NC_071114.1, read on the forward strand.
CACGGCGGGACAGAGACGCCACACACACACACTGAGATCACACGGCGGGACAGAGACACCACACACACACACTGAGATCACACGGCAGGACAGAGACACCACACACACACCGAGGTCACACGGCAGGACAGAGACACCACACACACACCGAGATCACACGGCAGGACAGAGACACCACACACACACACCGAGATCACACGGTGGGACGGAGACACCACACACACACACCGAGATCACATGACTCTCACTGGACTCGCCTTGATTTCAGCTAATAAAACCCGACATTTAAGTGTGTGTGTGTGTGTGTGTGTGTGTGTGTGTGCAGTAAAGTACTGTATCTGTAACACAGGGTCAGCACGATGCCCCTTTATTACAAATACACACTCACTGTCCACTTTATTAGGAACACCTACACTGCAAAACCTGATGAGTGAAGTTATCTTGAATCCAGTCAAATTTAAAGTGATTTTCTTAATAAAATATTAAAACTAACAAAATATAAGATTATTTAACCTAATTTTAGACAAACATGACTAATCTTTAGTGTCGGTGATGTTCTGTTGTGATAGTTTTAAGCATTTATTTCCTGATAAAAAACAACAATAGAACTGGGAGTTTATGCTTAAAAAAATCTAACAATTCGTGTAGAAATGAGTTTAATTATCTTTATTATTATTATTTAGGAATTTTATAGACATTTGACTAGTCAAGATATTTTCACTTCAGAGATCCATAAGGTGTCTAGTTAGAGTGGTCTGTGTGTGTGTGTGTGTGTGTGTAAGGAGCATGTCTCAACATCGTCTATATCACTTTATCCTGCATTCAGGGTCGTGGGGGCGGAGCCTATCCCTTAGGGGGAAGACTTAGGGAGATCTCTCTCTCACACACACACACACACACACACAGTAACACAGGAGTGTGTGAGGACTGGAGGTGAGGGGTGAAGCTGGAGCGAGTGCTTTTATGTTTCTCTAGTGGTTCAGTGTGGAGCTCATCATCAGGAGTTAATACTCAGGACGTTTCAGTGTCAACACTAATAACTCCTCCTTCTCATGGCTCTTAATAAATACACACGTCTGGGTGTGAGAATTCAGTAGCTTGTGAGAAATCCCAAAAATCTCCCGACTCCTTCTCTATAACCCAGCACCCCCCCATATGAGTAACTACGGAGAGTGTGAGCTTAGATTGAACTCTTCCATGAGGAGCGTCTACACCAGACAGCCGGCCGCGCTCATTCATAACCTTAACTGTTGTGTAGAATAGATTAAGGGCCTTTGGGTTTAATAAATGAAGTATAAAAACATATAAAATGATGCTAAAAAAATGACAGCCAACGTTCGGTTCTCATCGAGACGGCACACACACGCGGCACATCTCATTTAATTCATTAAAAGTCTCTTTAAAAACAGCTACATTACATCTTTTACTCCGTCATTTCATTTAAGCTCAGGAGAAGCAGCGTGTGGATCTTCTGCAGACTGACAAAATGACTCGGATAAGAAGATATAGTGTATAAATCCTAAATCTGACTCCTGGACTGACCCATGCTTCTTCTTCTTCTTCTTTTTATAGTTCTTTAAAGGGCTCCTGTTTAAGCAATAGAGTTTAATAATAACTAATCTCTGCATATTAAATTATGCTATATATATATATATATAGCATATATAGCATTTATGCTAATCGTAGCTTGCAATAACCCATGAGATTTTCCAACCACATGTCTGAGGAGGTCCTGAATTATTAAGAGAATCCTGGTGTGTGTCTCCATCTCACATGGCGACGGGGTGATGCCACGCCCATCATCCAGCTAAAAAGGGTGCGAAGTTTCAAATACGGAGGCGTCAGATCACAGACAGCAGGCGTAACGTCTGTGATAACGGACACTTGTTACAATTCATATTGTTCATCACTGGCCTGGACGTTACAACATGCGCGTAAAGAAAGACAGACCTCCAGGACCGTCCATGTGACCCGGACTGGCGCAGCGCAGGTGAGGATCTATCGGCTGGAGACTCGATCCTGGAGACTTTCCACAGTATTGTTTCTTTTGGGCTTTTAGAGAATTTATTCATTTATCAAAAAAATCCTTGTTTTCTGATTGTAGCGCACACACACACACACACACACACACACACACACTTGTGCTTAATTTAAGCACTTTTGATCTGTTCCTACACATGCAACACTGCATGCCTCTCCTCTCCTCTCCATTCAGCACAGTTCTATCACAATTAAGACAAATCACAGTCGGTCCTGTCCTTCCTTCGCACGGTATCCATGTCTTTAAGCAGCAGGTGATAAAAACACACATTCTGAAGGTTGACACCTCGTCCGTGTAATCCGCTCCTCGTCCATCAGTCAGGCGCGCTCGGCTCTTGTTCGTCAGCGAGGCTCAGTCGACCGGTTTCCCTCCTTTGTCTACTGCACCTTAAACAGTCAGAGTCATTAGGATTTTTTTGTCCCTCTCTTTGGGTGTCAGGAATAAGAAGACAGAAATTAACATCATGAACTGATTAACCGTTAATCACTGGGTCACATTAACTTGTTTGTGAAAGTGCGAGAGTCTCACCAGTTAAATATTTCTCTTTAGCCCGCGCTCGCTCATCTGCATCAAAATACCACACAGTGATGGCATACCTGCAGAGAAGCGTTTACATTTAGCACAGACGTCACACGGTTTACTGCAGTGTAATAATTACAAGGGGATTGGTTCTGAAAAATATCCAAAACATGCATCAAACGGTATTTTTCTTGAATACTTTAAAATATACATTATACACCAATCAGCCATAACATTATGATCCCCTGACCAACACTGAGTAGTGTACAGGCGTCTCCAAGTTCAGTCGGAATACGTTAGGAGTCAAGACTCAGCAAACAGCTGAGAACCACACTGGTTTTATTACATATAATACAGAGTGCTAAGGATTAAGAAACATAATGTACAGTGTGTGTGTGTGTGTGTGTGTGTGTGTGTGTGTGTGTGTGTGTGTGTGTGTGTGTGTGTGATGTACTAGCAGCTGCCGTGGTAACTGACCGAGTGGAGTAAGAAGGCTGGACCTCGTGTGGGTTCCGTCTGTCTGACCAAAAAAATACCAATCTGTCAAATAAGGGCTCGATGTCAGCAAACTGGGCTTTACCATCTGGAAAGATCCGCAAGACACCACCGTGTTCCTGGGAGGAAGGATAATAAAAGGGGAATTATACAGTGGAATTTAAAATGCAAAATAATGCGTTATGCTAAATTTCAAACCTGGCAAATAAAGAACACGCTGGTCAGCAGATATGAAGTATTAACACAAAGCTGTTACAGCACTTCACGCTTCTGTCCGCTGACAGCTTTACGCCGTTTAGACTTTAGCACCTGCACACAGCGCCAAAACTACCACCAACTGGTTTGATAATCATGATATTACTGGGCTTGACTGGCCAGCCAACTCAGCGGACCTGAACCCTATAAAGAATCTATGAGGTAGTGTCGAGAGGAAGATGAGAAACACTCAACCCAACAATACAGACGAGCTGAAAGCTGCTATTAAAGCAACCTGGTCTTCAGTAACACCTCAGCAGGGCCACTGAACACCTGCATGGCATCTCACACTGATGAAGTAATTTGTGCTAAAGGATCCCAGTATAGACGCCATAAATCAACATCATTTGGACATTTCTGTTTTTGTTTATATATTTCGAGACATATATAATATATACTAAAACATTATAAACACCTCCAGGGAGTTCTTAACATTTAGAACCAGGATTGGTCAGAAAGCTGGAAGCTTCCAAAGAACGGCATATAACAACGCAATTTATAGCAACTGTGTATTAAATATATAAAAAATACCTTTAACCCATGTTTTCACCATGTAGAACTAAAATATGGGAAATATAGATTTGTCTTGTATATTGATTTTACATACCTTGGCGTTCCAGTCTTTATTTAAGTAATAAATGCACGTCACACATCTCCCATCACCGTTAGGGTTGTCCACATGCCGCACATATCCAGCACCGTTACCTGGGTAACAAGCTACCATCGCCTGAAATGAAAAAGTAAAGAGCTGTGTTAGAGAAGTCAGACGGTATTTGTCTCCTTCCTTATTTCTTCTACTGTTTAGTCACATTTTTTCGTTTCCTATATTATATTTACTGTACATCATAAATGACCAGAAAGTCACAAGAGAGAGCATCAGGACCCGTCCCAACCTCCCCGTCCTTTTAGTTACAGGCGAGACCCTCTCATCATTACCCCTTTTTAACCAGGGCGGTTCTGGAGAATTTGAACCAGTTGTTTGTTTCCCGACAGCCAAAGCACCGGACCTCAAACAGAAAAAAACAGTTTCATGGTGGCAACGACACTTTGCTGGACCTGAACAAAGAACCGCTTATGTCAGGAGCTGGGGCAGGATTTTCACCACCAACTATCTCTACCATCTTCAATAAAAATGGACTCAATATGCAATGAGCAACTCAAATGCTTCCTGATAAAGATAAAGCCAGGAGAACTGCTCGCAAAGCCGCGTTAAAGTTCTCCACTGTTGTTGTGCTTGCTGCTAATTTTTTTGCCTAGCATTTTTGGGCTGCTAGCATTGCCGCTAGCACTAGTATTGGCGATAATATTGCTGGGAAAGAAAGTAGAGATGTACACTGACATATACAGTGATGTAATGGCGTGACTCAGTAGCCCATGGAAAAACAAATCCAGTTCTTAGGAGGTTCTCTACCGAACCAACTCTAAACCAGCACTAGCACCAGACATGAACTAGCACATGAACTCTCTCAGCTGCACCACAGAGACATCACTGGCGCAAAACGCAAGTACCATGCTAGCAGTGAAATGGCCGACAGTTTCTCTCTGGAGATTCACCAGTGTGTCTGGGCGTAGTGCTGTGCCTGGTGAGACCACCACCAACGCAGCACCAAGGGCATCAAGCTTTGGGATAAAGGTCAGGTTCACCCGTGTGTAGGTCTGACCCAAAGCAAAGGCATTATGATGATAAATATTGCTAATTTTGGGTTATTTTCAACAATGGTAAAAAAAAATTCCTTGTATTCGAGGCAAACTTTAAATGCAGAATAACGAATGCTTTGTTGAGATAAAATAATTTATTTATTAATAGTTTAAAATACAAGCATATATCTGTATATATTGCTAAAACTTCTAAATCTGCTCCACATTAAAAAAAAAAAAAAAACGAAATCACACAAGCGCTACATTTTGTTATCTGTCCTGCATGCAGGTCTTTAATTCCCAAACTAATCAACGGATGAATTCACAATAGTGCTGGATGATAGACAAAATTTATTCATTTATTCAAGTTATGATGTTCATTTAATTTCAAAAGGACCATATTTATTGATGGAATTATAAAATAATATGAAATATTTGGACTGCACCAAACACGCACATCAAAATCTACCCACTACAGGAACACTGAGTACTAGGCAGGAAGACACTCTGGATGGGACACTACTAGCTGCAGGACACTTTGACATGGAGCATGTTTTAGGAGGTGGCAAAAAACTAGAGACCGTTAAAGGAGAAAAAAGCACTCGCAGTTTATTTATGGTATTTATGACATGATTTATGCAACTGCAGGAGGGTAATGGTTCTAACGACATCCACATCAGATAAGTAGACAAAGATCTGGTAGGGGGACACTGGGTGCAGGGAATGTCTCCTTGTCCAGGTCTCAGATTTTGGCTCTCACAAAACACGAGGGTGGAAGAATGGGTCCAAGGCTTAGATCTTCATCCTTGGCAGGGAAAAGGCAGAATCGGCCGGCCTTGCTGTTCTTGGATCCAGCCCAGCACAAACTGGACCTGAGACGCTTGGCAGTTTTCAAATATTCAAGATCCTTATTGTCTGTAAAGACCTTGAAAGGGTATTCGGCTCCCTCCAGCCCATGGCACCGCTCCTCTAATCAGAGCTCGTCTCCTAGTGCCTCATGATTACTGAGGTCGTAAATGTGTTAGACTGGGGAAAGATCCTTAAAAGGAAACCAGTGGATGAAACTTTGGTTTCTTACCAAACATCTGTAAACAGCTCTGACCCCAGATCCACCGGCACCTGCCCCTACAATCAACAGCTTGGCACGGGTGGCGTGTCTGAGAACATGAAGAGTTCTTTTAACCTTCTGAACACCTCATCACCTCATCTGGGTTCCATGACAGGTGCTTGGGTCGAGATGTGAGGGGATTGGTGATGGAGCTGAAGCCCAGTTTGATCATCAGATAAAGTTGACCAAGCCTCAGGAATGGGTGTAGCTCTTTAACAGCAGTAGGAACAGACCATTCTGTGACTGCAAAAATGTACATTTCTCTAGTTTATAACACCTGCTTGACAAGGCTTGACCTTGAGAGACAGATGTGAGATAGATGTGTCATTGATGTATGCAATCAAAAACTTTTCCAGTATGTCCCGGAGGACACAGTTCATGAGCACAACTGGGTTTAGGTGGTGGTACAAGGGGGCCCATATGGCATGACCCAATACACAATGTGGTCAGGTACTATTAAAGGCAGTATTCCATACATCGATTTTTTTATGCAAATGTGATTGTAGGAACCACTCAGGTCAAACTGGGTTAATATTTGGTCTAAACGAAGCTGTTTAAGGACTAAGGGGACCAAGGGAAAGGAGAGCGCTACTTAGCTGTGATTTGGTTGGAGCCCTGATGGTCATACCAGGTAACAGCTTTATGGGACAATCAGTCTTGGTGAGGAGGTACCGCACTAACACTAAGATCACCCAAATTAGCATGGGTTCCCTGTTGATTCAATGTTTCTTTCCTTGCCACCGTCCCCTCCTTAGCTTGCTCATCAGGGACAAACTGATTGTTTTGATTTATACATATCTTCACACACATTTTCTTAATGTTTTTAAGCAACAATGACCATCGGTAAAAGCGCCATATAAATAAAATGTAATTAAATGAAGGTCTCAACAGTGGCAGCTTGGTGGAGATGGGGCTTGAACCCCCGACCTTCCAATCAGGAACCCAGAGCCTTAGCCATTTGAGACACCACTACCCTTCACCATTTGCTTAAGACTGCTTAAAATTCTTGGAAAGAAATCCTGTTATCAGAAGTTTTTTTTAAATTATAGTTAAAGCACGCAGAAATAAACAAAAATGAAAGCACTAGTGAATGTAAGATGTTGTTCCAGAATATTTGAAACCATGGATGATGGGGTGCTTGGTTTTTACTGTGACCAGAAGGAGAAGGTTTTCCAGTGGAGCCCACTTATCTGGGGAACAAGAGGTTTTGTGCACCTCGACATACTGAAGGAGTGTGATTGAACATGTTAAATTAACTCAATAAGTCAGTCGTAACAGGACAACAGCACATGCGCAGGACTGGAGCTGCCACAGGGTGTTGAGTTCAGTGTTGTACTCTGTGGTGACCCTGAGGATTGTTATGGGAAATGACAGTGCTGAGCATCTTTAATATTATTACAGCTATGAATATATTAAAATGTAATATACATTATGAATAGTTTATACACGCTATTAACTAATTATGTAATAGTTCAATTCAGTTTTATTCATATAGCGCTTTTTAACAATGGTTATTATCACAAAGCAGGTTCTCAGAATCAAAACATTATGTAAATGAGTATGAAAAGTGTGAATAAAATGTATAAATGATAATTATCAGACTATCCCTGATGAGAAAAACTCCCCGAGAGGACAATAGGAGGAAACCTTGAGAGGAACCAGACTCAACAGGGAACCCGTCCTCATGCGGATGATAACGGATAGCAGGGATTGATCTGCAGTCATACTGTATACTGTGTAGTGACTGTGTTCAGTATAACAGGAGATGTGTATTATAGGCTCCTGAAAATATTGAAACATTTATAAATGACGGTTTATGTATTGCATATTTATGTGAATGTTATTACATGCATTATTACACATGTACAGGTTTTCCTACGCTCTAGCCTGAACTGGACACAGGGCATGTAGGGCTCGTGGATTCATACTGCTGAAGCTGGATATCATTATACATGTTGTAGCTGCTGTGACCGTCCAGTTTCAGTGCACCTGTACCTACTGCAGCTTCTTGGATGATAGTAACGCTACCTGATCATCCATGGTACCTGTTTTTCAGCTCAGCATGGATTAAATGCTTACTAAAGGTACTGAAGACCTCCTAGCAGTTTAAACCAATCTACAGGTGACAAGATGTTTTCTCCAGACAGGACTGCCACACGCTGGATGTCTTTCCACCACTCTGGATAAATGCTAAGAGCGTGGGGAATCCCCGATCAGAAATTTACCATAACAATTTCAACATTAAAAGAGTGAGAAATTACACTTAGTTTAGCCGTTTGTGTCCAGGTTTGGTACATGGGTCATGCTCTCTAGTTAAACAAAGAAACAGCTATAACGTTTATTTTTAAATTAACAATTTAACATTTTATAATAATACACTTTTTCAGGTTTATGTCTTTTTATGTGAAACCTAAATGGCCAAGTTTCATCCGAATGACAGTTAAGATTATTGAAAGATTTGAATAAAAAAAGTTACGGACACTACAGACATAAAAGGGCATGAAATTGTATTTAGCAAATGTGTTTCTTTTTATCTGATAAAAATAAAAGTATATATGTGTGTGCGTGTTAAAAAAACGAATTATGAATTATGAAAAATGGTGTTATATGATCCTGTCTGAAAATTCACTTTGTCACCTGGTGAGACACTTTTAGCACCGATACCATGTTTTGGCGGTTTATAAAAGGTGTTTAAGAGGAGAAGACATTGACACTGAATCATCTTGTCCAGATTAACTGCAGTATAATTTACCCTCTTTAGAGTTCTGGAGACATTTTTATTGAGGAACCGCAGACCGCTGCAGTAAACGCCTGGAGGAGGATCACCGCGGAGCACCAGCCTAGTGTTAATCACGAGTTTTTATTTCCATGTTTAAGCTGTCTAATTACTTTTGATGCTTTAAAAAGGTGGACAGGTATATATAATGCTCAAATTCCCACGAAGTAAACATTAAAGTCTGATATTAATGATTTAATTAGATCTCCAGTGAACTGTGGCAGAGAGCTGAATTAACAATAACTTTTACAGCCTCCAAATATGTGTAGAGTTGACTGTGTACAAATATAGCCCACTCCAGTATATATATATCCAGGCACTGGAACAGCAAGACCAGTTCTTTTGTCTTCTGAAATACACTAAAGACTTGGATCATAAATTCAGCTTTTGTTTCTTGAAATTTACATGTAAATGTTATAAAACTTTTGGCACCTTTCGAGGCGATCAGGCCTCAGGCTGCTGTGCAGAAGGTCATCAGTATGAGTTTCCGGGTGCTGATGGTTTTTCCCAGTTAGAAGAGAGCGCTGCTTAACTGACTGTACAGATGTGCCATCACCAATACTGGTTTAGAAAACAGATTCCAATACTGCCTGAACCGTGTCCAAAATCACTGTACACTCATTCCTTAGTGATCAGGTGACAATAATTGAATAGGTTTTAAAATGGGTAAGCTAGTTTTATTCATAGAATACCTGCGTGTTAGCCTGTTATGTTGCTTAGCAACCAGAGCTCACCGTTACTTGACCACATTACACAGGCTATGATTGATTATATAACTAATAAGATATTTTATTATTTATTGGACACTGGATTTGATCAAATCTGTTGCCACGGTATCGAATAAATAATCTGCTCAGGCGTTTGGACTTCATCTTGAGCATGGCTGAAAGGGACGGGCCCCACTCCTGTTTCTGCCCAAAGCCCCAAATGTATCTTTAAAGCATCAGTGAGTTTTTGGCCGTACTCATTCATTTCATACACTTTGTAAATAATATATTTCTTCCCCCTTTAACGCACATTGTAAGACGTATTTGGGTCATCTACTCACAGCTTAGCTTAAAAAAAATGAAAAAAAAGACTTGTGAAAAAAAACCAATGCCGTCCCTGCAAACAAACGCTGCAGGATCGATGCGGCGTGAGGGGGCTTTCACACTTTGTTCATTTTAGTGCTCCAGTGTGGTACCAGATCCATGACTCAGCATTTCTGTACATATACAGTATATACAATCACACACACACACACGCATATATATCTCATCTGATTTAGGATTGAGAATGTGACGTGCATAAAGAATTATACATGGCATTCAGTTAAATTTTTTTAAATGGTGTGTGTGTGTATTATAATAGTAGTGATGGGAAACACCAGCTTCGTTATTATCAAGATATCTAGGTGCCAAATCAATTTGTATTGTGATTCTATAAGTATCACAATTATATAAATATCCTGATTTAATATTATTATTTTTAGATTTTGTTACAATTATAAACAAACTTAGCTAATAATTCACTCCCACCACACAGGATGCTGTCATACCTCCCAATGTATGAATAGTTTAGAGCGTACCACCTGTAGCATTTTAGAGGAATTGCAACATTTTACCACCTCAAATGCAAACATATTTACATACATCATTAAAAAAAATCTATTTTGGGGTCAGTGTGGCGATGCATGAATTGTCATGTGAAATAATCACAATGCATCCTTGAATTGACTGATTTTTCACGCCATTTCTCTTATATATAAATTTTATATCATCTACTATAACCTCTGTGGTCCAACTAGGGACTGTGGAGGACAATGGTGACCATTGTATTCATTTCCTTTTTTTTACGACTGTGGTAGGACCTCCAGTCAACATTATTCACACTCTCATTCACACACTACAGGCAATATGGGAACGCCAATTAGCCCAATCTGTATTTCTTTGGACTGTGGGTTGGAAATCCACTGAGCACAGGGAGAATATGCAAACTCCATGCACACAGACCCCGGGGCGGGAATCGAACCCAGACCCTGGAGATGGCACACACACACACACATATATATATATATATCATATATATATCATATATATGTGTGTGTGTGTACATGTATATACACACATACGTTATATATATATATATATAATTATATATATAATTATATATATAATTATATATATAAGCATCCCTAATTTTTAACCCTTTTTAATCTCTAATTCCTTTCTTGTTCCTAGGCTGCTGTCATACTGCTTTCGAGGACTTTTGGAGAGCTACTACTTGATTTTTTTTTGCATGCCATTACCATGCATATTCATTGAAATGCCCTTAATCTGTTAAAGCATGTCTCTGTGTGCAATTATAATATTATTAATTAATTAATAATTATTAGTTAATTATAATATTATTAGTAGTAGTAGTGATGGAGCCTGATGGAGAACCTCATGTCAGTGACTTACTTTCGTCCTTCCATTAATCCTGTAGTTGCCCAGTTTGCCGTTACAGTGCCGGACTATATCGTCCATGCGGCTCATCAGGACAGCGATCTTCTCGCACCCCGGCTCCTTCCCCTCGATCCAGGTGATCTTGTCCCCTCGGATGTCCTTAGTGGAGTCACTCCTCTGGCTGACCAGCTGTCCGTCCGTGAACTCCCTGGAGCTGTAGAGAGCCCGGACTTCCTCCAACACCCCGAGCCCGAGCTCATCCCCCAGGAAGTTATTGACCACACATATTCCGTGTTTGTTCATACAGGGGCCTATGTACTCAGTGGCCTGTTTCTGGTGAGGAGACAGCCCGTGCCTGCTGGAGACATTGTTCCCGGTGTGCTGGGGGACACAGACGCTCTCGGACCCGGAGCAGGTGCTCTCGGTGTCCACGTGTGTCTTGGCAGAGTCGGGTGAGCCCTCGCACCCCGTGCCGTCCCCCGTGCAGTCCCCCGGGCCGTCCCCCACCGCTGCCGCTCTCTGGCTGTGCTGCTGGTTCTGCTGCGGGTCCTGCTCCTTCCTGCCGGGCTGCCCCGGGTGTGTGTGCGGGGGAAGGCGGGGATTGCTCTCGGCCTGTCTGCAGACCTGCTTGTGCTTCTTCCAGTCCTGTTTCTGGTGATCCTTGCTGCAGTAGAAGGAGCTGCGACAGCGGCCACACCTCATGAGGTTCTCCATTTTGCCACAGAGCTCGCAGTACTGCCGATCGTGCTCCGGATCTGTGGGATCTGCCCCTGCACCTTCCCCGCTGCGTCCCTCCATGACTCCGCACCAGCTGTTGTTCTACTCCCGGACTGATCGCCGTTTCCTCTCGAACTGCAGCGCCCGAGTCACACACTCTCCCCGACACACACACTCCTCACACACCGCCTCATCGGGCTCGCTCTGCTCCAAACACACCGCGGAGAATCGGTCTAACCCCGCGCCGAGCCCCGCTGCAGCACACACACTCTCGGGGACGCGGACACACAGAGACACATGGCGCCGCTGGCTCGCCCTCTGTTTTCATACCTACACGTCCGCCTCGAGCCAGCCTCGTGACGTCACACACTACGTAAGGGAGGGGGGAGGAGGAGGAGGGAGTTGGACCCGGGGCAAACCGCTCTAATTACCCCCGGGGTAACAGTGCACACACACTCCACACACACACACACACACACTCCACACACACACACACACTCCACACACACACACACACTCCACAGGCGGTGATCTGCTGCACGCTGCAGCTTCAGCGTGTTGTGTAAAGTCTCGCGCTCTGTGTCGATACAGTGTATCGCTTTCTGTAGTGACGTCACCGGCCATGATCACGAGCCCAGTACGGGTTCAGACTGGACCAAGAAGGAAAAGTGTGTGTGTGTGTGTGTGTGTGCGCGTGTGTGTAAACCAGTGTATTACACCATAAACAAATCCTCAGTGTTCCAAACAGCCAAAAAGTATATATATAAAAAAAAAACAGCCAAAAAGTATTGGCACCCCGTGCTAACAGGTGCAGAAAATCACAGCTGTACTGAAACACTGGTTAACCCTGGCACTGCCACAGGTCTCACACACACACACACACACACACACACACACAGGACTCTAAACATGAAGACGGTCTAAAGTACAGTTATTATAATTCCGACTTCCCACTTCCGAGTAAAACAGGCCTGACTAAGTGTGAACAGTAGAGAATACGAACGCCTCTCCAACTCGGAATTCCGACTCGGAAAAGAAGTTTCTTGGCTTCTCATTAACACGCTGCAGACAGGCAGCACACACACACATACACACACTCAGACAACACACTGGCCTATTACACTGTCTTACAAATAAACTGGCACATAAACTACAAGTTTAAATCCCCTTCACAGTGTTAACATTAGATCCAGTAGTGCTGCATCTAATTAATTCATCATTTTATAAAACTGAACTGAACAATTTGGTTTGGGATTAATCAATTTAACCTTGTGAATATAATCTTTCAATTAATTTTATGTTACATACACAGTCATACACAATATCATATTCAGTGAAATGCTTATTCGACCGCTGATGACATAAAAATAAGAAAATAAGACTTTTCAATCATTTTCAAGTTTTATTGTCATATACATATAACAATGAGGCATCAATACCGTAATGAAATTCTTAGACCCGTGTTCCCCAACTTTACATAAACATATAAATATAAAAGGAGAGAGAAAAAAAGAATATAAAGTATAAAATAAGAGAAAATAGAAATATAGAAAAAACATTAAGCTTTAAAAATTTACATTATGTACAAGTAATAAAAAATAAAATGAAATTGCAGTGGAATTTATTTTCACAGTAAAATAATCAATGAGACAATTGATTTATCAAAATAAAACCAAGACATGGAAATTTTTTTACATTTATAACAGCCCCAAATGTGTGTGTGTGTGTGTGTGTGTGTGTGTGTGTGTGTGTGTGTGTGTCAGAAAGTCCGTCCAACATGTCAATAAACTGAACATCAGGTGGGGACGGGTGTCTTTCTGCAGTCCACAAAAGACAAATCTGTTATCCATCTGGATAATAAATCATGTCACTGAATTAATCTGAAGTAATGTCTTATAATAAAGCTCCTTGACCTTCTTTATAAAACAGTATTTATGACAAAACCTTCAGACCTGATGCACCTTGTACTTGATTGAAGAGATTTGACCAGAAACGCTTGTACTGATGGTAAGACATTTTCTCTGAGTTTAAGTGTTTGTATACTTTCCTTTTACAATATTAATTTCTCCCATAAAGTATATAATTAATTAATTTATTTACATTAATTCCAGGACCTCAACCTCAATAATTGCTTAAAAGTACAGAACTAAAATACATTTAGAGACAGAATCAAACACATAGCATAATCTTTTGAAGAATTTTAAATGGTGCTTCGAGTTGCTATTTAGAAGAATATTTATTCGACCGATTAGGGTTTAAATTCTAGGACTTTCAGATCAGTGCTGTCTGTTATTTGAAAACATTTCTTTCTTTACAAAGAAATGTATTATTTCTTGCCATATATTATGCCATATAAAATTATATAAACCATAACCAAGTCTTTGATGTCATAATGTGCAACCTCAAAAGATAAGAAAAAAAAATATATAGATCTATATAGATATATATTTAAATATTTGTTGTTTTTTATCTTTGTATGTAATTACTCCAGGGTACATAACAGTATTTTGTTAATTGAAAATAAGGCAGATTTATGAATATTAATTTTCATTCAAAAACAGATTATTCAGTAATTGTCACTGCCTGGAAAAAAAAAACTTCATTTTGTTCCTTAAAAACAATGACAAATTGTCAGAAAACTGACTTATTTTAAATTATCTACCACACACTGAGATTCCTATTAAATTTGCCTTTTTATATAAATAGTCATACTGTAATGTGCATAACAAGCAAAAGTTTTAAAGGAGAGATCTGTCTCATTCCTGATAAAAAAAATTAATCTTTGAAAAATGCCATTAGCAAGTTTAACTGAGTTGTTGTAATCTTTATAAGGCATTAGTAGAACTGTCAAAAATAAAATCCCAAATCCAAAAATAATAAAATCATTGTTAACTTCTCTTTTAAATCTTAAAAAAATAATAAAATAAAATAAATAAATACAGTAATATAAGGCCCTCATACTAAATCATATCTCTATAATTAGTTAGGCCTAGTATCAGCCTAATGTTACATGAAATGATTTTGTTCATTAGTTAGCAAATTCATTACTTGTTTAAATTGATTTACAAAAATAAAGGCATTCCAATTATTTGTAATTAATCCAATTATATTTATAATTAATTGAAGCGTTGAACACGGCCAACAAAAATGGAGCGAGGTCTGTAATGAGAACTTTGTAAAATTTCTTTACAGCCTGGAGACTTGTTATCTTCAAGGCATTTGACTGCATCAGTGATCTCAGCCATACATAATTCTTTGCCACACAACTCCTTTAGGTTTACACCAACCACTTTTGCATGAAGTTTTCAGCTTTTAAAGCATTTTGTTAAATTTCAGATAGATTAAATTTCAGATTAACAATAATATTATATTCAAATAAATTGACTCTAATGGTTTGTGGTCGATTAAAACACTTTCAATATTGTTTCAATATATAATTGTTTCAATATATAATTCTCACCAATATTGTACTGAAGACTGTAGAGATCTATCTTTATTACTCCCAGAACACATTATTTTGTCTCTGTTCTTTAGTGTCTAGATGTTCACAATGCCCAGACGAGTGTGGGGTCACAGTTCTCAGCGGGGTGTTAAGGACTCCCTGGAGCTCCGATATCCTGAGCTGAGATTCCGTGACGTCACTTCATCATGGCCCAGAGTGACGCAAAAGAACCGAGAGTCTGACTTTTATATAAATAATTAGGGACTTTTATAAAAATGACCCTGAGTCTACACACTTATTACCAAAGCTTATGCTGTACATAAGTATTTTTTTATGTTTAATGTATTTTGTTAATATACTTCCTTCCCTCCAACCAGGGACCATCGAGGCCAGTGGACCATCATGTTTATTCCCATTTTTACGAATGTGGCGGGGCCTCCGGTCCACACTCACACACTCATTCACACACAACGGGCAATTTAGGAGCGCCATTTCGCCTACTCTGCATGTCTTTGCGCTCTGGGAGAAAACCCACCTAGCACAAGGAGAACATGCAAACTTCCTGCACACAGACCCTAAGGTGGGAATCGAACCCGGACCCCAGCGGTGTGAGGCGACAGTGCTAACCACTAAGGCACCATTAATGTAATCAGAGTTACAAGAACAAGCGTCAACAGGGTGACACACTGTTATTTATTTAATTATTTATTTAGATAAATTAAAATTTAAAGTCTGTAGATTTTGTGATACTTTTATAATTTAATATCAGTTCGCCTATTGACTATCAAACTGCACTTTTATGTAATATTCGGTACTAATAACCGAGAATTATCGCATTCAATTTAAAATAAATTAAGCATTAAAAAGACAAAAAATTTGTAAATATATTTTTGTCATTTATTCAATCAATTAAATTAAAATTAAGTTCCGAGTCGGACAGTTCCGAATTCCCACATGTCGTGAACGAAGTAACGTCGAGCTTTCACTTTTATTTTGACAACATCCTGCTGAAAAGTCCCGGAAGTAAATAAAACATTACAAAATAAAAGCCGGCTGGTGATCTTGGAGACGCGCCATGGTATGATCACGCGTTTTTTAAAATTATTTTTTATTTAGAACTAGTATAAGTACCGGTGAAAGAGTTTGTAGAAATATTTATAATGTTAAAGCTAAAAAATTATTTGGTCATCTTCAATGTAATCAGTGATATTATTATTTTATTTTGGAGCCCACGTGCATGTCTGACTGCAACACAGAGGAAACCCTTCATGTTTTAAAACTGTAATTTAGTCAGAGTCTGATTTGTGTGACTTAATACAGTATATAATTATATATTCTATTAATCTCCAGATTGGTGGCTAAATATTAGGAAATTGTACAAAATGTACTGTATAAAAGTGTTCACTGCAAGATTTTAAATTTACTGTCATTTCATGTTATTACAGTCAATAAAACAGAGAGGATACAAAAAGGTTTATATTAGTTTATATTTATTATTTGTTTACACTAAGTTGTCCTTCTTTGGTGGTCAGACAAACACACACGTGTTCGGTCATTAGAGAGAGAATCACAGATGAGAAATGGGAAAAGTAGATCAGATAAAGATGAAGTTTTGTCTTAAACAACTCCAGCGCGTTAAAATATGGTTTATAACGTCACTTTTACTCAACATTTAAATTTCACTTGTGGTGCTTTGGGCAGAGGTCGAAGTACTGCAGAAGATTTATAAAGTTCTGTCCAGCTTTTGATTTAAGACGCGTCCACAGTTTGACGCATGCGCAGTACACTGTCAAGACGTGCAGTTTATAATCCGGCACAAAACCGTTCATAACGTCAGACAGACAGACAGACAGACAGACAGGCAGGTTCTCTGAGACTGGTTTCTGGTCCTCCAATGTGTGAAATGTAAAGATCTCATTGAAAGAGCGAGTTCTGACCCAATGTACAGTGACGAGTGTTAAAAGCGCTATACAAATAAAATTGAATAGAATTGTATTTAAACGCAAGAGGTCTTCATAATCTTATCATTTCTTCTTATTTTTAAAAGCTCTCCTCAGATTTTAAAAGCCTGGTCCAGCGTTTCTACGCACTTCAGACTGAGCGCCTGGAGGCGTACAAACTTTTCGAGGAGTAAGTGCGCGCCTTGTGATGTCATACCTTGTGTGTGTATTCCCGCAATGAACACTTTATTGGGAACACCTGTACACACTTACAGTACTACAATACATAATCATGCATAATACACACACACATTCCCGAACACTGTACACTCTCTGATGGAGCAGCATGCAGTGTTCCTAATTAAGTGGCCTCAGAGAGTGTACAGTAATTCTCCACCAGAGCAGCATGTAGTGTTGCTAAAAAAGTGACCTCAGATTGTAGAGTTATCCTCCAACGGAGCATCATGTAGTGTTCCTAATAAAATGGCCTCTGATAGTACACAGTAAAAAAAAAAAATAAAATTATTGTACATGTCGTGTTCCTAATAAGGTGGCCTCAGAGAGGGTACAGTATGTGTGTTGGGGGTGTATGGATGCTGTGTGTGTGTGTGTGTGTGTGTGTGTGTGTGTGTGTGTGTGTGTTAACCTGTGTATTGGTCGTTCATTCAGGGGTCACGAGGCGTACTTGAGGACGGGGCCGCAGTATGACTTCGAGCATTACAGACAGCTGGTCCACGAGATCACCAAAGCGTTCAGCGGCATCTCTAAGGAGGTTCTGGAGATCAAAGAGCGTCTGCACCAGGACCTGGACCGGGCGGATCTCTCCGAACACATCGACAAGCTGCAGATCAAAGAGAAGCAGAAACTGGAGTTGGTGTGTATTCAGTGTGCACAAGGAACATTTCTGTTTTTTTTAAAAAAAAATTTTTTATAACAAGCCTTTATTTTGTAATTAATATTTAAACATGACGTCTTTATAACATGTAACAGAGACTAGAGGAGAGCCACAGGATTATAAAGGACACATCGTAATCCACACTGTAACTGTGACTTTATCACACTCCACATGTACACTCATCACTTCTCCTGTCTGTCTGGAACTGAAAGCTGCAGGAGTCGTCCACTCACCATGGAGATATTTGTGGGAAAACAAAAATGAAGCCAAAAAAAACACATTAGGGCAAAACTAAGTACGCCTGTGTGGCCCACATGTTGGTTTCATTTTTGTTAAATAAATAACGGCATGGTGAAGAAAGTTGCTGTTCGCCGAATACTGTGACTCACTTCGATCAGATAATTTTTACACAAAAAACGTGAAATTAAAACTGGGGGGTACTAACTTTCGATCATTACTGTATCAACCATAAGAGTAACCATGGTTTCTATAATATTGAGAAAATGAAAAAAACCCCTTAATCAGCTGTGCATTATCAATCTATTACAGTACATTTTTTTAATCGCTGCGTGTGTGTGTGTGTGTGTGTGTGTGTGGACGCAGTGCAGTGTTTTTTTACTCACTCTGTATTTCTCAAGTCAGCTGTGAAAATGTGATAGATTTAAAGATTTCCTGACGTAAGGGTACCAAGATTTCGAACAACGCTGCATGTTGTGCCACTTTACTCCTCTTGGTTTCAGTGAAATTATAAAGCGTTTGTTGATAACGTGAGAAAAATAACACGTAGACAGAAACGTGTGCATGGTGTCATGTGGGCCGTAAGACGGCTGTCCTAAAAATCATTTAACTGGAAACAACAACAACCAAAAAGCGCATGAACAAGATAATGTGTTTAATACTCGATGACATCATTGAATTTTTAGTAATATCTGCTTTAATCCTGATCTGAGTGTTTGTGGATTGTGATAACCTTCATTAGAGCTGTGTGGCTGGAGGACCTTTTCCTTTCTTAACGTCTGCATGTGTATTTGTTAGCTAACAAATCAGTTCAGTACAGAGTGAGAGGAATTCTGAAATAAAAAATGAAATCTTCCTTACAGACGGCGCAGTTACAGCTCGCCAAGCAGAGTGCGCAGGATCATCCAGAAGATCAGAGCTACCAAGAGAAGGTCCAGGAGATCAGACAGGAGTGAGACTTCATGCCTTATTATTAATAAACATGGACTCTTATCACACGATCAGTAAAATCCTGCCTGTAGTCCAGTGAGGGCAAGTGAGCGTTCAGACAATAATGTTTTTCTTATTTAATATTTATCGCATGTATACACGTCACATTTACACACAGTTTTATTTTTTGACTTTGTAATTGTGAAAATGAAGAAAAATATATTTATAAAGATAAGCAAGTATAAGCAAATATATGTTTACAAACTACATGATTTGGGAAACAATAAGCAGCATTAGCACTTTGCTGCTCCGCCGCTGTAGTCTTCATGTCTTCATCGTCTCAGGGTTATGAGGATCTCGTGAACGTGGCTCTGTGTTTCTGCTCGTCCTTATGATGGAATATTCTGCTGTCGTCTCGCCAGTGAGAGTAATTTCTCCTCTTTACAGTATTGTTCCAGCAAGGCCCAGTCTTTTGTTTTTGCTAAACACTGAAGACATTCGGGTTTAAGATCAAAAGATTAACATGAAACGATAGACCAGAATGTCAGCTTTTATTTCCTGATGATGTTCCTGATATTCTGGGACACTGAGTTTATTGTTCTAACGGGTGATTGTGTGATAGGAGCAAAACAGAGCGCATTGTCATTTATTGCTTATTGCTTTCTGTAAAGCTGTTCTTCCTGCCGTCCTGCGACTCGTCACTCGTCTCCTGGCTGCTCTCTTCACCTCCGGGTCGATAGTCTGAGAGTGTGGTGTGAAATCCACCAGCTCTATGTATATATATATATATGACTGTACCAGTTGTAGTGACGGGGACTTTATTGTGTTGAAATTGCTATTAATTTTACACAAAAGACTGTTGATGTGTGTGCTGGAATTATATATAATATAATATATAAATATATTTATTTGGTTTAATTTGATCAAAAATCTGGTATCTCCAAATATTAGAATATTTCTTAAGATCACTTAAAAGATATTTATTATACAGAAATGTTAAACTTTTTTTTTTAATGATGTGATCAGCCTGTGGCACTGCTGAGCTGTTATTAAAGACCAGGTTGCTTTGATAGCGGCCTTCAGCTCATCCGTAGCTGTAAAATCCCCTTTGAGTTGGCTGGCCAATCGAACACAGTACTGTCATGGTCAGCAAACCGATTAATGGTAGTTCTGGCGCTGTATGCAGGTGTTAAATCCAGCTTGAACAGAAGCGCTTGTCAGTAGATTAAAGCATGAAGTGCTCCAAGTTCTCCTGGTGGACAACTGCGCTAACTTTGGACCTGATAAAACACAGTGACATGGCCCCCTAAATTATTAACGACTGTGGAAACGTCACACTGGGCGTGTATTCTGTCCCTCTTCATTCTTCTTCCAGACTCTGGCACCTTGGTTTTCAAATAAAATGCAAAATTTACTTACATCTTATTTACTTTGGACCACTGAGCAGCGGTCCAGATCTTTTTCTCCTTAGTCCAGGTAAGATGCTTCTAATGGTGTCTCTGGTTCAGGAGTTGCTTGATACTAGGAATGCAGTCGTTGTAGATTGTTTCCTGAAGATGTCAGGGCGTGGTAGCTCTTGATGCACTAACTCCAGCCTCACTCCACTCGAAGTGAAGCTCTTCCAAGGTCTTGAATTAGCTTTGCTTGACAATCTTCTTAATGCTGCCATCATGTAACTTTTCCTACCACACCTTTTCCCTTTCAGGCAACTTTCCATAAATATTTTTTGATACAGCCCTCTGTGAACAGTCAGCCCTTTCAGCGATCACCTTCTGTGGTTTACTCTCCCTCTGGAGTCAGCAGTTTTCCTCGTACATGTACCTAACTGGACCAAGAGACACACAGTATTTATACTGTATAAACATTGAAAAATTCAGAAAATTAAATATTCTGATATTTTATGATACTGGATTGTGATTTTTATAAGCTGTAAACCATAATCATTAAAATAAAATTAAAACAAAATAAGACTTTAAATATTCCACTTGACATGTCCTGGATCTAAAATATGAGAATTTCACTGTGTAACAAAAGCCAAAGTAATCAAATACTTTCTCTCACTGTTTGTCTTTAGCCTCATGTTTTTTTTCTCACTCTTGTCTTCTTCAGGATTATTAAAAACAAGGAGTCTCTGAGTGAAATCATGCAGGATTTCAAGTACGACTCCGAAGATGCAGAATGAAACAGAGGCTGCGTTCTGAGATGGACCTGAATGGAGTTTCACCCATAATACGACCTCTTATGCGAGGACTGGCCACATATGTTGTGTGTGTGTGTGTGTGTGTGTGTGTGTGTTCAGTGTGAATTCTGTATGTTTCATTATTGTTGAAGATCTGTTCTTTTAAAGAAGTTGTTTAATAAGTAATTTGTGTTACAGTTTATTTTGTTCCTTTAGTTTATCAGGTATTAAACTATTACAATTATTAACCTTGTGCCACCTTTACAAAGATCAAAACTACAAAAAAACAGTTGTATGTCTCATAACAAATGCACATATAAGAGGTTCTCTAAAGAACAATTCACAACTGATTCCATGTCAAACATTTATGAGGCATTTTCCAATTAAATCTTTTTTACTTGAATATTTAATTCATGTG
The DNA here is from genome assembly GCF_024256425.1 of Clarias gariepinus. Lineage (NCBI taxonomy): Eukaryota > Metazoa > Chordata > Actinopteri > Siluriformes > Clariidae > Clarias > Clarias gariepinus. The sequence continues at coordinate 3,934,803 of NC_071114.1, forward strand.
AATTTGTATTATATGTCCGTGTAGAATAATTCATAAGCCAGTTTTTCACACATCCAGATAATTATACCAGCCAAGAAATTTCCCATCTATATTGTGTGTGCGCGTGTGGTTGGATGGTGAATAATCCTAATTTCGGAAACTCCTCAACAAAACACGTCCAATAGTTCACAGTCCAATACAGTGGAAAACAGCTCTGAGGAAAAATGGCATCCAGGATTCCCCTCACGATTTAAAGTTGCAGAGACGGCATTGTTACGGTTAACTGTGAGATTAATTTCCTAAGGCGTGATGGTAGTGTGGAGAAAGGGGACAGGTTTAGTCTAGTGTATTGTTATGCTTTACATTGTATATTAGTGTCAAAGGCGTATAAGACTCACTTTGTCAGACTTACAGTACAAACTGATCCCGGAATGGAACTCATTTGTAAGTTGGGTACAAAATGTATAACCTGTATTGTATTACCAATATAATGTATTGGTATGGAGCCATGCCCTAAACTATAGTACTCTGCCTTAACTTTGTCACATTTTTATTTATTATTGTAAAGTAAAATAATACATTTAACCCTGGAATGATTATACTACTGTCATTATGTATTTGTGAGCTGTACGCTTTTCTCCAATCTCGCTTTTCTACCCCTCATTAATCCCCCACCTGCTACTTCATTTTACCGGCTTTGTACATGTACTTTACACAATAACATCTAATCAGAACTTCAGCCTTCGTAACAGCACCACCACACAATGACTCATCCTCTCCTCCTACAGTTGAACCACCTTCCTATTTATTTCCTCTCCACTTTATTCTTAATAACGAGAAACTCTTTTATTTCTGCTCCTTGGCCAATGAAAGTGCTTAAGCAACAATTAAAGATAAGAACAGCCGAGAGGGAATGGAGAAAATCACAACGTGATGTCGACCACACAGGGAAACCAAATACCAATCTACTTCTCTATTTTGCTCTGAATGAGAGCATCTGGAAAATTCTCTATACTACTACTATATATTAATTCTAGTTTTTATTTAAATCATTAGGTACAACAAAATACATTTATACTGATGAATAATGAAAAATAAAAAAAATTTGTAACTCTGCCTTGCAGACGTCATGTGATTGAAAATAAAGTGTTTAGTTCTTTATACTGTTACTAACATCATTACATAAAAATCTATAGTAAAAATAAAGTGGGCGTGTCTGTACAACAAGGATATTTGTGATAATTTGAGGGGACATAAGATGAGTAATAGAACACATCAAGATGGTTTTTGGAATGTTTGTCTGTTAGTGTAAGTATCACATACTTTTAATGGGGGTTTCACAGGTGTATTTGGACGAGCTTGAGGTAACATATAGGTTTCGTTATAACACAATCTGCCCACGGGAAGAGAAGATTACATACAGAGATACAGTTTTGTACTTGAACCTCTAATAATGAACTGGACTCCTTATTAACTTAAAGACATCATCTGTAATACTAAACTTTCTTCTAATACACAGTATCAATCCCTGCTATCCGTTATCACCCAGATGAGGATGGGTTCCCTGTTGAGTCTGGTAGTAGTAGTCTTAGTGTGGGAGCCCCCTAGTGATGGGGAGGAATTGGACACGACTAAATTGGGAATACAATCTGGAATATCTGGGATATCAACCCCTCCAAAAAAAGCTATAGAAATAAAAGTTAATTAGAGTTGAATTTTATCAGTTTGTATTTTTGATTTTGTTCTTTTGATCATTACCCAAAGATCACGACCATAAGTAAGGTTAGGAACGTAGACTTGCTAGTAATTTAAGAGCCTCGCCATATGGCTCAGATCCCTCTTCACCACTAATATTCAGTTCACTGACTGCATCACTGCTGAAGCTGCAACCAACAAAATACATATATAGCAAAATTAAATATATAAATCTTACGTAGATGTAAAAGATCATCAGTTTCTCAGTAATAGCAGTTTGAAAGGCTTGTCATTGTCCAATTGGCATAAAATTTGTTAGACAGATAGAATGCTGGGGAAGAATCCTCTCACCAAATACTAGTTAAGTCTTAAGTCCTCTAGTACAACCAACATACCAAATCACAGCTTAACATCTATTCATTCTGTATCCTCGGACCCAAACGCTTTGACTACATTTTTCTTTGAAATCAAAGCACTATGTTTGTGTGATGAGCTTTTAAAGCGCATTATCCAATGTTCAGTCCTCTTGATATAATCGCATTCACTTAGGCTGTTCAACATCTAAAACCACTCACGGCTCCTCCGTTCCTCTACGCTTAACAACTCAAGCAATATTCGTTCCAATTTAATGGGCAAAAATTGCAAAACATTGCCGTGTATCATGAGAAAAGTATTGTGAGGCAGTGCTCCATCACTCAGGGGTGGAACTGCAGCCTTATAGCCAGTGCATTCGCCCTGAAGCCCCTGGGAGGTTTGTGAAACATGCATTATAGCCAACAGGATGCAAACTGCTCTAATTTCATCTGGTTATTTAGACAACACTACTAATGGCCAGTCCAGTCGTGTTAGCTGTGCAGTAGCTGTTGTTTCTATCAGGATGCCTTTATTTCAAATTCTTGCATGAATATAAAAGCCGAGGCCAGACTTTGAAAGGGAAAAAGAAAGATTTGGACAGAGCTTTGATTAGATCGATCAACATCTGGCTTCCTTAGTTAATTAGTAGGTGCATTAAATGTACTAATGTTTATTCATCAACAACAACAGTTTCTTTATGTTAAACTTCCACTAGTTGCTAAAAGGAAGGTCTGGCACAGGTCTGTCTGTGCTTTAATTTAAACACACATGCTGTGATTCTATAGCAATAGGCAGCAATAGGCAGCACCAAATGCCTTAAGTTTGTGAATTATTTTATTATATCTTATATTATATAAAATATATTATATTATATTTTATTATATTATAGTGTTTATTCATCATGTGTAGACAGTAATAATGGCCATAATGTGGAAATCACTGTCTACTGTTTTTCTAATGCTTTATAAAAGCATTTAAAGTTACTTAAAATGTCAAATGTATTCATATGAATTTAAATTGATATTTTAGTCAAGTCTTCACTGCTGTTAAACATTTAATTAAGTGTTTCTTTTGCTTTTTGAAGCCTATAAAATATAATATTTTATAGGCTTTGACAAAGCAAAAAAAAAAAAAAACATTAAACATAAAAAGCTGATATTAATAAAATTAATAAAATTAGTTAATTAAAATGAATTAACATTTTAAAAATAATGGAAAAAAATTATAACAAAACTATTTATAAATAATAAATAAAAACAGACTATTATCATCACCCGGATGAAGTTAATTAAATAAAGTGTTTATCACAGAAAAACATATTTGATATTTACAAACTATAAATATCATAATAATGAATAATGTAAAGGTAACGTCATAAGATAGTCAGGACTCCCTCATTTATTTCTATTTTAATTTCTATTTTTATAGTTAAATTTAATTTTATTAATAATTAATCGTATTTCTTTTATTTCTTTTATTCATATTTATTTCTTATTATAAGCTTTAATTCTCTTTTTAAGGTCACTGCCGGTCGTATAAGCATTTCACTGTATACTGTACTGTGTATGACTGTGTATGTGACAAATAGAATTTGAATTTGATCTCCTAAATCTCACCGCATCATTTGTAGAAAGTGACACAAATTATTTGATTGATTGGCCAAACAATACCAATATTAAATTGTCATATTGTGTCGTGTCCAGGTGAATTAGAGATTAAGGATCTTTACTTCATGCTGTGTTTCTATGTGAAATGTTAGAAGTCGAGCCCTAGAGGTTTAAGAATGATTCTGAAATATACGACATAGTGAATGAGGTGAACATCATTCTTTGTTTCTCTCTAGAGAGCTGGTGATGGGGAAGCTGTTCAGTGTGTGTGTGTGTGTGTGTGTGTGTGATGTAATGCTGGGAGGGGGTACTCAGGCTGTGTTAGCTAATGGGGTTGAATGCATCTGGGCGGGGCTGAAAGATGAACAATAACATCATGACCTCATAGAGAGAATACGCAAGCAGGGGAGTAACTGAGACACACTCAGGGAGAGGGCCGGCTCTCACAGTGGCGGAGAGAGAGAGAGAGAGAGAGAGAGAGAGAGTGTATGTATAGAACAGACTACAGCATTGCACCAACCCCAGAGGAGGTTCTCATCACTGAGGATTTGGGAAGAATCGCCTTTCTCCTCCATTACATCTATCCATTTTTCCTTTCTTTTTCCACCACTACCCGCTGGCATCGATACCCACTCATCACTGCCCTCCCTGCACTAGGCTGTTCTTCCGGGCATGCTACTTAAGCCCAAGTATGGCCGCTTTCGCAACGACTCTGTGACCTCCTCAGACGACCTGATCCAGAGCTTAGCCATGAGCGGGAAGGTGGTAGCCACGTCAGTGGCTCCTTCTTCAGTACCAAACTCACCAGCGCCATCCTTGGAGCCCACCATCCTCAACCCCCCTTTAGTCCCGGCGTTGGCCGAGTCTCCCGGCCTGGATGGCGAGCAGGACAGTGCCACCACCTTCTGCATGCTCATCCCCAGGATGCCCCAGTGGAAGTTCTCCAACTCGCTGCTGAGCTGCAGCCCTTCCAGCAGCGCCAGTTCCAGCTCCGGTAAGGATTCCAGCAAAAACTCCATGGCTAAGGCGTCCCCAGCCACCACCAATACAGCTGCAGCCTCCAGTGGTCCCATGACAAGCCTCGCTGCTGCACTTAACTCTTGTGACCCTGTCTGTATGGGTCCCTGTTCCCTGCAGTCTGTGAGAGGGCAGAGGGTCGTTACAGGCTCAGCCAGTCCCAGTGGCTTCGGAGGTGCGGAGACAGCGGCGGGGAGCCCAGGCGGTGCTGGGAGCCATCGCACAGGCTCGAACCGCAGGACCAGGGTGGAGGGCATATGGCTCGGTGGTGAAGACCTCAACCAAAAAGGCAATTTCATCCACAAGCCCTCGCATGGCTGGCTGCATCCAGACAACAAAATAAGCAGCTCAGGAGCTTCCTACATCGTCAAGGTGAGATAAACTAATGATGATTGAAGACGAGGCGTTGCTTTCTCCTTAAGAGTGTTTTGCAGATTTTTAGAATTGGGACGGGATATTATTTATTCATGATTCATCATTTATTCTGCTTTATGTTATACACTATGTTTACAAATGTGAAATATTTTGAAGCTGCACTTTTACATTTGGCGTGATGTTAAAATCTATTGGTATGTATTGTGTGTGTGTGTGTATGTGTGTGTGTGTGTGTGTGTGTGTCTGAGATGTCCTGTTTATGTGTATAAGCAGAGTGTATAATTAAGTTTGGTGACTGAATGTGGGGGAAAATACGCAAACACACTACTAAGCATTTTTTTAATTTTCCTGACCAGTCATAAGTCTCGTTATATTTTATAATCATATTTCGAATTGTGTCGAATCCTCACCGCACAGAATATACTGAACAACATCGTCATAATAATATTATACTGCTAACATTACTATACCATATTTATACTTTATGAACATTTTCCAGAGTTGACAGCCTTATTGTCTTTATTTCCCCCAGTTCTGTTTCCTGTCTCTGTCTTTATTTGTCCTAACGCTGAAGAGAGACAGAGAGTGTCCAGTCTGAGCATGCTTTATTGCATTACTCAGGCACATTTCTCTATTCAATTACTTTTAACCAGAGTAATTTGTATCACATGTTTTCCAGAGGGTCAGGATGATATAAGCATCCCAGTATAACCAGAGTGATAAAGATGAGCCACAGTGCAAGATGTGAAGGACTTTCCATTACAAGTCTGTCTGAGCTGACGATCTGCCTAACATGTAACCTCAGTGTTCCTAAATACACATTGTGGGGTATCTGTAGGGTTCAGGGTGCGTTAGTTGAGTAGAATGGGAACACACTCGCAGCCGAGTGAGGGAGGAACGTGATGTTGTGATGGTCAGGTGTCCATAAACAGCATGGAAAAGGGAAAGAAGGTGAATATATTTCAGTCCGCAGTGTTCCCTCCCTGGTGTACATGAGCTCCAGCCCATTACACCCCTACATGGGATAAGCAGAGAGAAAGAGTGCATGCACGTCCTCCCGTATCGTACAACAGCTAATATACTGTAGTAGCACTATCACATCGTATTACTTTGCAATTGATTTTGTTTTTCCAGGAGGAGATAATTACTCAAGCGCAGGAGAAAACTGAGGTCATGAACTCACGAGGTGTTCAGGGAAGATAAAGTATCTTATCATCTATTCGGTTAGCTTTCTTCTGTGACAGTGCCCTTTCAGTAAATCAAATCTACCCTGAGTTTAAATAATAAACCGACCCAGCTTACATCTTATGTAAACTCAATTAGCTTAATTAACTTTGGTTAACGTAAAGCTAACTTAATTAGCATAGAACCTAAAAATATCACTCCACTTCTCCATCAGTGTCTGTAATGGAGATGCTGTCCAGACGCGCTGCTTGTCAAATTAATAATGTTTTAAATATTGGCCTCAAATGAAATTCCATTATTTTTTTTCCTAAAAAATGTTTGTTATGATGCAGTTACTCAACAGATAGAGCCGACCTGAGCGACCGGGAGGATACGATATGATCATGATATCTACTGTAGGTGCTGGTTCGGATTAGTATTGGGATTCTGTTGGGATCACCATTTCACAACCATTTAATATAACTGTTTTACATTCTGTTGCGATTCTTAACAAACGACGCAAGTGATTCGCTCCTTCCGTGCAGGAGGGTAGTATTCATAAATCAATCAATTTGTAAATAATAATAATGAAAAAAACAAACAACGATTTTGTGCTCAATGTGTCGACGCATGAAATGCCACACTAAGGAACTGCGATATAACTGAACCGATTCTTCATCGCGTCACCTTTAAGGTCTCATGGTGACAAACTAACACCAAGTTACTAAATGTAATTTTAATTATACCTTTCAGTGTGTAGTGTGTGTGTGTGTGTGTGTCCACCCATCCTCCAGCTCACTGTAAGAGGAGTCTACAACATACCCATTACACTGTCTCTTAAATGCTAAGAGGATAAGACATATATTTTGCTCCTGTTCCTGGTGCTGTTTCACATCGATGCGATATAGAAGCGATTACTTTGTTTGTTTGTTTGTTTGTTTGTTCTCTCGGTGTGGGTGAGGGTGTGAGGGCGTGTCAGTTACTTTGTGACTGTGTGGATTGTTCGTTTTGTTTTTGTTTAACATCAACAAAGTATTTTTCCTCTTCCTGTTTATATGGTTACAGTATTTAGGCTGCATCGAGGTGCTGAAATCAATGCGATCCCTGGACTTCACTACAAGAACACAGGTCACAAGGTAAGCTGCTCACGCTGGTCCTTCACCGACACTAATCCCTTAAGGTTTGTATCACTCTACTGAGTTGAATTATATAGTTTTGCGAGCCGGTGAGTGTTGAGTTCAGTGTAGCGCAGTAACATTGTGCTGGTGTTCCTGCGGGGATGGTGCAGCCTCCTCTCTGCTCCTGGCTATTGATCAGCAGTAACCTAATCCCCAAAGCCCACACTGGACTTAAGTGCTGCCAGAGCCAGGCAAATGCAGATAGACATGTATTATTGATGCTGCTGCCTAATGACTGGAGAGCTGCAGTGAGCTGGGCCACGGAGAGCTCTGAAAACAAAGGAGGCTCGGGTGGATTGGTGTGTTAGGAAGCCGAATGTGTTTGAGAGGGATTAGCACTTATGGATTATGATAAAGTGGTGTAGTAAGGGAGTGATCTAGTCTCTAAATGGAAGAATGTTGTACAGTGATATGTTCGGAGAATACAGTCGCTCCGGCATTCCCGAAACTAGCATGCAGTCATTTGGCTAAAAAACAAAAACAAAATTAGATTAGATTGCTAGAAGATGTTTATACTCTGAACAAATAGTCCTGAAATGTTTAAGATACAGTCTAGTGGATAGCAATGATTATCTCTTGTGGGTATCTGTGAGTATGTAATGGTGATCATCTTACTGCAGGAAATAAAATCATGAAAATGTGCTGGATCTCATTTAGACCAAATTATATTAGTATTGATGAGCACAGACTGTAGAGCTTTTGAAGAAAAAAACAGTGGCTAATTTGCTATAATATGAGTAAATCCTATAGAATCCATCCATCCATCCATCCATCCATCCATGAACCTCTGTAGTTCAACTAGAGTCTGTGGAGGCCATTGGTGATCACCAGACTACCTTCACATGCACATTCACACACTACAGGCAATTTGGGAACGCCAATTAATCCAACCTGCACGTCCTTGGACTTTGATGTTTATTAAAGATGTAACCTAATAATCTAAGTGTTTCTTTAGGGAGGCCATCAACAGGCTGTGTGAAATCGTTCCAGGAGGGAAAAGTGTGTGGAGGAAGAAGGTGAGCACTGGTGATGGTATTAATGTTGTTATAACACGAACATTCAGTGTATGTAAGATACATAATGAAGCTTTAATGTAAAGTGATTGTGATTTCGTCTGTTGCAGGCAGCCAACAAGGCCCTTCATTCGGTCATGGGAAAGAGTAACCTGCATTTCGCTGGCATGCGTATTGCCGTCAACATCTCAGTCGAGGGGCTGAACTTGCTTGACCCCACCACGAGACAGGTTAGAGTCGTCCAGCTCCGGGTCTCCTGAGCATATTACAAGACAGATGTGATGAGATGTGGAAATGTGGGGTCAAAGACAATATCTGTGTCAGTATCAGTAAATAATGTAACGCTCGAGTCAGTAGATCAGTCCAGCCTTTTATGGGAATTAGCTTCGGCTGTTTATCATTATATTGATTTGGAAGTTCTTTGTCTGTCTCTCTCTCTCTCTCTCTCTCTCGTAGGTGATAGCACATCACCCTATGCAGTCTATCTCCTTTGCTTCTGGAGGAGACATGGTAAGGCCTAAAACGATCAGTTAAGACATATAGTGTGTCTTTAACCTTAAAACTCAAACGGCGGCACAGATCCGTGGCGACAACACAGCATCGGCCAATGACTATTGTAGAACTGAAAAAAGAAAAAAAGATAATAAGCATATTAATTTTTTTTGGTCATAGAAACAACCAAAAACAATAAAAACACATAATCATAATAATCATACATAATAGGTGTATCTGTGACACATTAAAATTTAGTTTTTGCTCAGTCATGTTTGTATAGTTGGTTAAAATTAAGTAAAATTCCGTTCATATTGCCTATTTTGTGCTGAAAAAGGATACGTCACCCCATACTGCACAATCCTGAGCCCTCTATAGGTTTATAAAAAAAAAAAAAAACAGCAAATCAAACAATGACTAGAATGCTCTGAGGTCTGAGAGTTTTATTTAGCAGAAAAATTGTAAAGCCAACTTACAATTATATTTTTATTCATTTTGTATCTTTAGAAAATAATTTTAGCGTTTAAAAATCAGGGCTTACTAAAAGAAAAAAAGCTTTACAAGTCTTTTTGTTTTCTGTCATAATTGTGATGTATGTAGACAAATGCAGAAAATGCAGACAGTGCAGATCAGCAATGATTTAATTATATTTAATGAGAGAGAATCGTAAAGGCTGAATAAAAAGCCGTTAAGGCTGAATCAAGGTGAAAAACACACAGGAATCAGACAAGGCACAAACAAAATATCAATAATCAGAGTCAAAGTCAAAATATGATTTGAAAGGAGAATAACATGTTTTTGGGAGGAGTACTTCATCCCTTCCATGTTTGTAGCCGCGAGTTTCTTTATGATTGACAAAGTAAATGTGTGACACCCAGACATTCAATAATTCAGGAAAACCATGCAGGCGAAAGACATGTTTTTTAACTTCCACCTATTAGAACAAATTTGATATTTCATCACATGTGTGATCAGGACAGAGTGCTTATTAAATAGAATAAACAGATAAATGAATGTTGATGTGCTCGTGCTACTAAATATAATAAAACTCATTTTATTCCTCAGGATACGCCTGATTATGTTGCATATGTGGCCAAAGATCCTGTGAATCAAAGAGGTTAGTTGTTAATTTTAGAATGCTTATACAAGTTCGTTTTTTTTATTATTTACAGTGAATATTAAAGTTTACACACCCCTGTTAAAACGCCAGGATGGAAAAAAAGACCAAAGTTAAATAGTTTCCAAACTTTTTAACTTTGGTGTACAATTCACCTTAAAGCAATCTTAAAGCAAACACCATGTTCTTTAAAGAGGTTACAAAGGAGATCATTGAAAGGTATCAGTCACAAGAAGGGTTTAAAAGAATTTTTAAGGGATAAGAATCAATAAGTGGAGAAAATATGGCAGGACAGTGACATTACAGAGAACTGGACGTCCCTGGACGACAGCTGAAATGACAAGAAGAAACCTGATCAGGAAGTCTGATGAGGAGTGAGGGGGAAGTAAGGCTCTCCTCAGAGAGACGATGGGAGAAATGACTCTACATTTACTGTTTACTTTTGGCTTTTAGCATTCAGACAAATTAAGCAATATTTTGACTTGTGATTGGTACGTCTGCACTTTCATCACATTCATCATTCAGTGTGATTATACTAAACCATTACCATTTAGTATAATTACCATTATATTACATTACATTCAGTGTAAAATCATTACACCATTCAAACATCCAACACTATTACATTTGTGTAACAAATGTTTTATTTACACTGAACTTTCTAAATGAGCATTTTCCTGTAAACTCATGTCCCATGTGCACAATTCTAACATTATTAAGGTGCCAATATCATATCATTATACAGTGGAACCTTGAATTACGAGTATAATTCGTTCCGGAAGCGGGCTCGTATTCCAAAACACTTGTAAACCAAATAAAATCTTCTTATAGGAAATAATGGAAAGTCAAATTATTCGTTCCAAACTAAACATGAAATCTCTCTAATGACAATCAATTAAGCAACACGCTAACAGAATTACTGCTGTAAAGTAAAAAAAAAAATAAAAATAATTAACCTCCACTTTACCTTTGAAAAAAAAGACGTGTAGGCGAAAGTAGGAGTGGTCTGTGTGTGTGTGTGTGTGTGTAACACAAGGACACAATGAGCAGGCTGAGGCTTGAGCAGAGAGAGAAAATGGATCTTTAACCACTTTTATAAGACTTGCTTTTGCTTTACACGCGCATACAGAAACAAAATAAATATGTTTTACACACACACATGTGGTCACAGTGTTATAGTAAACAGTACATGCGTGCACAGATGTTGATTATACCAGTAAGAACCCAGCACTAGGACCCAGCAGGGGAGACGATTACCCAGAATTCTGCAGCGCAAGCGAGAGGAAATCCGTTGGCTCAGTTGTGATCACGTGATGCTCGGCGTCAAAACATGAAGCGCATGCATGATACATGGTACTGCGTACTTGTAAACCAAGACTTGCTCGTTTTCCAATTCAGAATTTATTTAAATTCTTGTGGAACATTCACAAACCACGTTACTCACAATCCGAGGTTTTACTGTATATATAAAACAAATAAACTGTCCAAACACAAACCATTCAAGAGAAATCACACTTAATACAAAACATTTAGTCAGTACACAAAGTGCCTGCAGCCGACCAGTGTGGTGAAACGATCACTCCGTGGTGTATTAACAACAACAACAACAACAACAAGAAAGAAATCTGCTCTTAGACGGCAGCCGCCTCTCATTATTCACGTAAAAGAACTGACTCATAGAGCCGTCTGGTTCTCGACCGACACATCTCTACTGCCAAGAGGCGTACAGCAACATCAAAGGAGTGACAGCAGCTTCTGGCAAGCACTGGTTGTGACATCATCATCTCCCTTATTCTTCCCATGTGGTCTGTGCTGTGGGGCTTCACGAAGGAAAACATCCAAGCCCTGATACATCCAGCAAAAACATACATAAAGTCTCCCACAACCATGTGGAAATGTGTGTTATGGTCTGATAGAGTAATTATTAATCCTTTTTCAGTCATTCATTTCAAAAGGTATGTCTGGCATGAAATTTATGCAGCCAGGTTATTATAAGCTTTTTAATTTACTTATAGGTAAAAAGCTATAATTAAGGTTACCTTTTAAATTTTTACCTATAACTTTTTCAGTTTGGACTTCAGTTGAATTGTACAGGTTCTCCTTTCGGCTGCTCCAGTTAGGGGTCGCCACAGCGGATTGTTTATCCCCATCTAACTCTGTCTATCACATCTTCCCTCGTCACTCCAACCGCCCGCATGTCCTCCATCAACACATCCATAAACCTCCTCCTGGGTCTTCCTCTTCTCCTCCTGCCTGGCAGCAGCATCTCTAACATCCCCCTCACCCCTCATCGCTCCTCTGCACGCCTCCAAACCATCTTAATACTCACTCATATACTCATATACTCATATACTCACTCCTAATCCTGTACATTCTTCTCACTCCCAAAGCTAATCGCAGCATCTTCAGCTCACATTAAGGTCACATTTCATACACATTAAATTGGAGACAAAAACCTGGCGTTGTTACAGGGGTGTGTAGGGGTGTGTTTTATATCCTCTGTATGTACTCCAGTGTTACTAACTACTGTACTTTAATAAGTATCTCATGGTCAACAGTTATGAGGACCTTTATAAACGTGCTTGTTTCGTGTATTTCCAGCGTGTCATATTCTGGAGTGCTGTGCAAACCTTGCCCAGAGCATTATCAGTACGATCGGACAAGCCTTCGAGCTGCAGTTCAAACAGTACCTGCACAGCCCACCCAAAGCCACGCCCAGTCTGGACAGGTAAATAGTCTGGAGGAACTAGTTCTCTCATTACTGCTAATTGTAACAGACAATCTTCATGAGTATGTGCTTGTATGTGATGTGTGTGTATATATATATGTATATATAAGCGTCCTGTTCATAGAGAATGAGATGTTTTAGACCTGTTTGAGTACACATACGTAAAGGCAATATTAGCATTAAAACACAGAGTAGGGCGATGTTTTAAACAGTTACAAGGATTCACAAGGATAGAATCACACACACACACACACACACACACACACACACACACACACACACACACACACACACACACACCACTTCCAAGAACCATGTAACTGAACAATATTATACACACAAACAGACGTCCTCTAATGTCCGAGCTCTGAGAACATCTCCACTCTCTGGCTGTGGAATTGATGAGAACTGAACACACACGGCTCACGTTTCCATCACCTCCTGTTTTCACCTGAGAATGAATGAATGGCCTGTCATTGGATTTCAGGTAGCGCACTGTTACTGCCTGCGGTGTCACGGATTAACATAATGAAATACTGATGCAATAACATGTTTAAGCTTACACCTACACACATGGGTTTGACACACTCACACACAGGTTTAACACACAGGTTTAACTCACACACACAGGTTTAACTCTCACACACATGATTAATTCTCACACAGGTTTAACACACACAGGTTTAACACACACACATGTTTAACTACTGCAATTTCTGTTAAACACTGGTTCTATTTGCCAATATTAATAATATTATATTATTTCAGTACAATTATTGTGATAATATAGAGACTAAAGGCTGATTGTAAATTGCTTTGATCTCATATGATGTAGATTAATCCAAGATGAACACAATACTGTCATCATATCATTCAGTAAGAAACAAATAATTAAATTAGAAGGAATTTAAAGAAGATGCCATGCGATTGTGGGCAAAACTTTGTTTTTGACGTTTTAACTAAAAAGGTGTTCAGGATCAACCTGGAGAGTTCTGTTTAATTCATTTAATGATTTATTCGCCAGTTTTCTTGATTCATGGCAATAATTAATGAATTAGACTATATTAGCCATTAAAGGCCCTTATTTAACTATTTCTTTAACAAGTTAAGGCAGGTCTCAGACAGTTAAATCTGAATGTCTAAAATTCCTTTCCCAATAGGGTCCCCTTAAACCATGAGGGGCGTTCAAGCCAAACCAGGACTTTTGTTTGCACAGAATAACAGAACACAGTTATAAGAAGAAAAAAAATCCCTTTATTTCTCTATATAATCCCCCGCTACACTAATGCACTTTGTCGAGTTATCTGGGAATTTGCACATCAGCTTCTGCTTCAAACACGAAAAAATCCATTTGCCAACTAGAGGAGACATGAGGATCAACTCTCGAATCACTTTTAAGTCTTGTGTCTGACAGCTTTGCAGGTTACACAACGATCATTCAGAGGGGATTCAACTAAGTAACGATAACCTTAAATGAAAACAAAATAGAAAAAGGGTCCATCACTATTTCTGATAAATAATATTTAAATAAAATTTAAACAAATACAACAACAAAATGATTTAACTAAGCTTAACACATACTATTCCGTTAACCCTTTAGGAAACATGTAACACACAACATCATATTACATTTATTGTGAAAACATGCAAACACATAAACAACAATCATAACATAAGTTACGCTTTTCTCTTGTAATGAGCACTAAGCAATTCAATCAAATATCAAGTAACTCAGATTCAGTCCTTTGTATAAGTGAGGAGCGGTATCATCACACCGTCGGTGTCCCTGAGATGTCCAGCAGCCGATGCGCTTCCCTGTCTCACACGTTACTGACTGCGGTCTCTCACACACAGGTTTATATACACAGACTTTATACTGTAACATCATAGTTACACCATGGTAGAGACTGTGAGGTGCCACAGACGCTGCCTGTATGTTGAGTCTGTACCTTTGCTCCATTGATGACTGTGAGGTGATGCATACTGTGATGTCATACTCGTGTGGACGTGCCACAGTTGTTCCTTGTCGAATGACTTTCACTAGTGCTGGAACACCATCAAGGAAGAAAGTTTTCCGATCAGACTACGTGTCTGATTGATGTCTGAAACCCTCGGCCTCCCAGGAACTCCTTCAATCGCCTAAACATGAGGAAAGGAGCGAGGTCAGGACTGTAAAGTGGAGTTAGTAAATGATTGTGTTAACAGTTCACTCCTGCACTGGACGTACGACCTTCTTTATGTTTGTTTTACAAAAGAAGGTCGTTACTGATGTTTTACTGCGACTAAGAGTTCCATCACCGTACTGTGCTTAAAGTCTTTTGTACTGTAGATGTCAATCACATCTATGCATTCCTTTACCAGAAGTCCAGGGTTGACTTAATCCTGTGTGTCCACAATATGATGTTACTATTGCTGTTATTCATTTTTAATAGACATGATTCGTACACAAAAACGGACATTTTCTGATTATCTTAGGAGTGTACGGACGGAGGAGTCAGCATGGGAGGAGGATGACATGTTCCTGGAACACGATTACTACAACAGCATACCAGGTAAAGAACCTCCACTGGGAGGACTCGTGGACTCCAGACTGAAGACCAAAGCAGCCATGCTGGGCCACATCCACTGCGTGCCACAGAACAAAGCAGCACAGGTACAGCTCCAGCGTTCAGGACTTAGGATAAGCTTTCCATATGATGCAATCAGTAGAAATCCCACCACTAAACCCAAAGCGTCAGTAACAGTAGTTTTTTTTTTTTTTTTTTTTTGTACCCCTGATACACTGCCCTTTTCGAAGGACAGTCTGGGAGGGGATTTTTTACCCTCGTTATCCTTATGTATCTTATTCCTTATTTTCTATGATGGCGCCCTAGGTGGCTGCCGTCGCGACTCTGTGGTCGCAAAAATCATTTCGCTGCATATTGTACTCTGTATGATTGTGCATGTGACAAATAAACTTGAAACTTGAAACACTTGAATCTGATTGATCTAATATTAGTGAGTTACAGTAAACAACATCTGCTGTGTTTGGAATAAAGTTTTAATTCTAATTCTAATTCCACCAATATCTGTACATTTGTAGTCCGGATCCACAGCGAGGAGAGACATGTCCTCACTACCGGCAGCTCAGCTGTGTTATGAAGTGCACTGGGACACGGACAACTGCAGCAGCTCAAGTGAGACACCCTTCATTTCATGCAAAATTAAAATCCTAGCTCTGCGTGTATTGTATAAGACGTTAACCCATCATGAAGGGCAGGGACGAGGGATGTTACACTCACTGGGCATCCAAACCATCACAACATGCTCACACTGCTGGCTGGGAGATGCTGTTGAATGCTTTTTTTTTGCGTAGAGACGACATCCTCTGTTGTCCTGTTTGGGCAGCCGGTCCAGCCTGGGTGGTATGTCCTCTTTGAGGTAACTCGAGACCAGATTCTCAAAGCACGTCCTTTAAATCCTTATAAACAGTGCAACAGAGTGAAGTCATTCATAGTGAAGTCCACGAATGCTTGGGCACCAGAATGATTGGCTGAGTCCTCAGGCCTGTGGGAACATTAGCCTGGGCCTGGGCAGTGGGGCGGCACTGAAAATCATTGTGTAAATAAATGGCATCCCAGGGCTGTGCTAAACTTCTGCCTGAGTCTTCCTCTACACCCTTAGGCAATGGTCTTCAGCACATTATAATCCTGATCGAGACACATGGTTTCACCATGAAATCAGTAGAGGTCAGGTAGAATCATTTATTTTTGAGACACATGTGGGGGGATGGCACCTGAATCTCAGCTAAAAAAGATGAGTATTAGTGATGAAAGCCTTAATAATCCATTCTGTATTCTTCTAACGTATTAAAATAAATAAACAAGGCTGTTGACTGCATTATTATTTCTGTCCCTTCCAGACGTGACCTCTGATGGGTATTTGCGAGCAGATGGACATCCTACCAGTAGCCAGGATTATGAGGAGCACCTGTATGTGAACACACTGAGTCTGAACAACACAAAACCATCATCAGGTGCACAGGAAAAATGCAGTCCTGAGAGCCCCAAAAAAGACATCTTTGACATGAGTATGTCAGGACCACAGTCGAATCTAACATAGGTCCACTCTTCAAAGTCTCTAAATCATGTTCTGTTGAGCTAGCTGTTTCGTTTTGTATCTCCACCCCAAAAAAATGATGTGTGCTTATCTATGAAATAATATAATTTTTTAAACCTTTCAAAATGCATTGCACTCTTAAGGTCCAGACTTACAGAAATATTGACCAGTCAGTGTTGATCCTTTTTGTCCCCAGGACCTTTTGAAGATGCGCTACGTCTGCATGAGGCTGGTGGCGTGTGTTTGCTGGAGGACAAGTGGCCGAGCCCCCCACACCGCAGGGCCCCTGTAGCCCCTACTGAGGAGCAGCTCTGTCAAGAACCCTGGTATCATGGGCGAATGAGCCGGCGTGATGCAGAGAAGCTCCTGATCCACGATGGAGATTTCCTAGTGCGTGACAGTGCCACTAACCCAGGACAGTATGTACTGACCGGGATGCACTGCGGTCTGCCGAAACACCTGCTCCTGGTGGACCCAGAGGGTGTGGTGAGTATAGCGTATTGGTCATGGGCTAGAGGCAATACAATGATGGTCTTATGCATTGAGACTCTGTGTTACTGGTGGGTATGAACACCCAGTTTATAGATCCTGTCTACAAGAGATTGGGGTCAGAGGTCAGGGATAGCTCACTGGTTAAGGCATTGACTCACTGATCAGAAGGTCTCAGGTTCTAACCCCACCACCAAGTTGCCACTGTTGGGCCCTTGAGCAAGGCCCCTAACCCTCAACGTAACTGCTCAGATGTATAATGAGATCAAAGTCGCTCTGTGTGTGGGCGTCAGCCAAACGCCGTAAATGTAAACAAGTTAATTGGCTTCAAAGTAGCAAATGTGTTTAATAAGAAGAGACTCGTATGAAATTCGTATTCTGTTTTCTTTCTGATTGTCAGGTACGAACTAAAGACATGCTGTTTGATAGCATCAGTCACCTGATCAACTATCACCTGAGCAACAAGCTGCCCATCGTAGCAGCCGAGAGTGAACTTCATCTCCAGCAGGTGGTGTACAGGAAGCACTGAGACCACCACGTGTAGGTGTGTCGAGGTTAAAAGACGACACTTACACACACTTATCTTCACGTAAGGAACAAGTGATGGTACAGTTATATTGTATTATATTAATAACAAACATTCCCTCCTTTAATGAAGACTGTAATTAGTAAAACTGCCCTAGGGGTTGATGAGGGTGTAGATTGTACCCTGTCATGGACTGGCGTTCCATCCAGTGTGTACTTCCACCTCTGACCTAGTGTTCCTGGGACAGGATCTCCGGATCTCCTGCAGTCCTGACCAGGATACAGCAGTTACTGATGGAATTTACTCTAAATCCTGTTATTCTTCTCAGGTAAATGAAGCTTGGCGTCATTTTGTGCAGCCAGTCCCGTGTCCCTACACCTATGCCTTAAACACAGACTCCTAACGTTTAGTACTTTATGTGTTAATGAAATAAAGTTCCGACACACACACACACACACACACACACACACACACACACACACACACACACACACACACACACCCACACCCCCCCCCCCCCCACACACACACACACCCCCACACACACACACACACACATCCCCACACACACACACACACACACACACACACACATCCCCACACACACACACCCACACACACACTCACACACACACACACACACACACACACACACACACACACACACACACACACACACACACACACACACACACAAACAGACACACACACAGACACAGACAGACACACACACACACCCACACACATACCCACACACACATACACACACACACACACACACACACACACACACAGACACACACAGACACACAAACAGACACACACACAGACACAGACAGACACACACACACACACACACACACCCACACACACACTCACACACACACACCCACACACACACTCACACACACACACACACACACACACACACACACACACACACACACACACACACACCCCCACACACACACACCCACACACACACACACACACACACACACACACACACACACACACACACACACACACACACACACACACACACACACACATCCACACACACACACACCCACACACACACTCACACACACACACCCACACACACACTCACACACACACACACACACACACACACACACACCCACACACACACTCACACACACACACACACACACACACACACACACACACACACACACACACACACACAGACATACACACAAACAGACACACACACAGACACAGACAGACACACCCACACCCACACACATACCCACACACACATACACACACACACACACACACACACACACACACACACACAGACACAGACATACACACAAACAGACACACACACACACACACAGACACACACACACACACACCCACACACACACCCACACACACACACCCACACACACACACAGAGCACATGAGTACTTACAGTGTGCTGGTGTTAAATTATTCCACATGCGCATGTTTTAAACTGTGTTAAAATGTTGTGTACGGTTTCTTTTTGTTCTCAGGATACAATGTTGCAGTTTTTATGTTGATTTCTTTATAACAATTGATCCCTTAAACTCAGCTTAGGGTAGAAGTTCTCTTAGCACTAGATATATTTCCTATATTTCATTTACCCACATTGTGTTGTCACGAATACTTATATTTTATTAAGATAACAACCTCCATAAATCTCATTACAGCGGGACCTCAGCATATGAACTTAATCCGTCCCGGCGGTGAGATCCTAGGGCTAATTTTTTAATGTAAATAATGTAAATGCAGATAATCGGCTCCAGCCACACAAAATTATTATCAACACCATAATCATATTTTGTTTATATAAAAACAGTCAAAATATTTAGAAAATAATTAAAATAAGAAATAAATAGACATTAAACCTCACTTGACCTTAATTTATGAATCTTCTTGGCACCGGCTGCTTTAAAGCCAAGGCGACTACTGTACTGCCTTAATAACGTTCTTGTGACCCATGGTGTTATGTCTTCACTAAATCTTGCACAAAATGCAAAAAAATCCACAAAGAATATTGTAAATAATATTGCTTTGCTTGGAAAAAAGTGGAAATGGCTCCTGGAAATATGCAGAAGTTAGCTACCGTTCGCTTCGGCGTGAATTCTTAAGTTCGTATGCCGAGGTACCGCTGTATTATATGAAATCTAAATGAAGAGCATTAGAGAACACATTTACAGTGAGAAGCTCATCTGTTACCTACATTTTAATGGGATCAAGATTAATTATTTATAATAAAGATTTATTATTTTCATTTTTATTTTTTATGGGGCTAATTGGGTGCGTATGTTTGAGTCCAACCTGTATTTTGCTCAGAATCATTATCTAACCAGCTAATGCTATAAAGCTAGCTTAAAAACAGAAAGCTGAAATAAAGAGTGGATGAAAAGTACACTAGTGTGATTCCCAGATGTGGCGTTCCCGTTAATCAGTGCCTAGTTTACTTCCGTGTGCTGCACTACTGTTTATAGGGTTTTTTTCTCATGAGTGGGAGAGATGCAAAAACTAAATAGCAATTATTGTTTGCTCAGATGTTGTTGCTTGATTAAATGTACAATACTGTGCAAAAGTCTTGACCCCTCCTCATTTGTCTAATTTTTCCTTTAAAAGAGCCAGACATTAAGATTCAAGATTCAAAGAACTGTATTAATCCCAGAAGAAGATTGTTTTTTAGTAGTAATCTACATAGGTAGGCTTAGTAATATTGAGGAATAGTTCTCCAGGCTACTTGAAACACTTTTTTGTCTCTTATGTTCACTCCAGTCCCTCATGTTCCCTTCATGCATGTTCCCATTCAAGCATAAAAACCATCTGAGTTAAGTCCTGACCCAGTGAGAAACAGGTGCAGATGATGAGAGATGATTAGGCCGGTGACTAATATACTGCTGATGCTAAATGCTGAGGGGTTGGAACAGACGAGAGGGGAAATGAGGTCGCTGCTGAGGCTGGTACAAAAACAACTATTTTTTATGTTGCACCTTTAGACACTTGTTACAGTAAAATATTTGTTCCCTGTTCTTTAATCTACATAATAATAAAGGGGGTCAAGACTTTCGCACAGTACTGTATAAATGGATATTTTGGACGTGAAGTTTAAGTACAGTATGAACAGTAATAAAAGGCATGTTCTATTTATTTGAAAGATTATCCAGTAAATGACAAATCTGAAGGCTTATAAATGATAAAGAATTAACGAGCAGTAATAGTACAGTACTGGTTTGGTTTCTCTCTCCACTGGTGCCGCTCTTTTCTCCAGGTCTGTCACAGGAATCAGATTCAGTGATTATTCTGGCAGATTAAGTGGCACTGCATGAGGTTTAAATCTGTTCATCAGCACTCTGAGCATATTTATGTATCCTCTGAGGCCATCTGAATAAAAATATTTTTTGTCTGATTCATTTCTCATCTATTATCATTAACAGGAGAATGTCGGGTTTGGCTAAACTGGGACAAGCCTGATTTAAAAAAAAAAAAAAAGATCAGTTGAGTTCTAGTTTAATTAATACTGCTGTCTATGTCAGGTATGAATTTTACTTATTCATCAAATAATATTCACTTTAGGGTAAAAATCAGGTTTATAAATGTAATAAATTACTATGTAACAAAACTTCATGTAGAATTCCAGAATAAAACATATTTACAGCTTGAATAAAATTTCAGACGGATGTTTTTGAGGATTCCATGATCCACCCCGCTGACCCAGGACGAGCTGATTAATCACTCAAAACGTTCAAGAACAACATGGTGACTTTGCTACACTCACTGCTCAGAACTTTACAATACATTATAAACTTTCTACCAAAGTAATAAACCTCTCGTACCTCACTAGAACATCTTTATGAAAGTAATACAGATGAAAAGCTTTAATATCTCTCTCTCTCTAAACCAACAGAACTATAAAACATCATGCCGGCTGTTTTTACAAAAATATATAAGGAGCAAATCAGGCAGTGACGTCCAAACAGGACACGTCCAATAGTGTACAAGTTTATCACAAATGGAGGCACAAACAAACGAAATGAACAGAAGACAGATGTTCCATCCGGTTTGGCAGCATCTTAAATAATCAGGTCTATCAAATGATGAAGTAACAGACAGGACTGAGGCCCAGGAGAGAGAGAGAGAGAGAGAGAGAGAGAGAGGGACTGGACCGGGCTACACAAAACAAACACAAGTACACACACTTTATAATCACTGTGCAGGACGTACTGTAGTCTTACAGATGGGAAACAGATCAGTAACGGCATTATGTGGACAAAATTAATGTGAAACGTTAATAAAATGTGATTGCTCTTGGGCTAAGGCTGGTCTTATGGTCAAAAATATTCGAATTGTTTAACAGGGAAAATGTACTTTATACAGTTTATTAGATATGCATAGACTAATTTAATATTCCAATACACTATAACATACCAATATGACTAAACATAACTTGGCCAGTCCTGGGATTTTCACAAGCCCCAGCTGCACCAGGTTAACCTTGTGGGCCCTTAAGCAAGGCCCCTAACCCTATTTGCTCTGTATCATGGCTGATCCTGTGCTCTGACCGCAGTCACGACGGGAAATGTATATGTGACAAATAAAGGCTTAACTTAAAAACATTTTTGAGGCTGATGGTATTCTGATGATTGTCCTATTTATTGATAAAGACTTTAAAGCACATGTGGAATTTGCTACTATAAAAAATAATTAAACGTAAGGTCAATAACTTTAAATAATGTGTTATTTTTTATACAAAATATATAAATAAAGGTTGATCAGAGTTCTGATGAAAGGTTTAAGTGAGCTGCTCTAGACTTTTGATGCCTCTTATCCCCGAACATTTATTCACCCCAAATAGAACTTACAAATAAGGCAATAGAAGATATCTGATGTCTGTAAGGACAGAAAAAGTGTCTCTTATGGGTAGCATATGGAACAATTATTTTTTCTTGTAGGGAATTCTCAATATAGAGACGCCAGCCTGCGCTGTTCTGATGATTAACTGTTCTCTTACGCCGTTTTGTTCCATCTGTCGTGTGGGTGAAGTGGCAGGAGGAAGGACCTGTATTTATGGGACAGGGTGGTAAAGGTGCAGATGATTTCATGTGCCAGTATCACGCCTGGCATCTGATACGTTACTGATTTAGTGATCATTAATAAAAATGAATATGCTTTATAATATGGCGTTCCCAGCCTTAGGCGACTAGCGCTCTATTTGATAGTGTTAAATGATCAGTATAATATTATTACCTGCATGCTTTAACAAGCAATGCACTAAAAATCCTCACTATCTCCATCTCTGTCACATTCCAAAATCATACAGCTGTTTGAACTTCGTAACGCCACCATGGCACTGCTGAGTCTCACTTCTGTCCCTGTTTGCACACTGCTGTCGCTTTAAGAATCAGTAGAGTAGCAAGACATTAATGATTTTGGTTATTTTGGGTCATTCTGAGGATCTGGTACAGAAGATCCTGCACCTCTTCATCCATGCGACCCTGAGAGCCAAAAAACACAAGCATACAGCTTTATTAAATATAACACACATAAATCTCCTAAGGAGGATGCATTAACCTGAAGTGTGTGTGTGTGAGTTTTAGCTTTAGCTTAGCTCTTAGCCAGGCGATTACGCGTGTGTGTTACTTACTTGTACTGCAGCGAGGAGGTGAGAGCGATACGCGGCCACCACGGTTCTGTGCTTGCGCTCCCAGTCCTGACGAAGAGAACAGCGAGAGACGTTCATGTGTGAGAATTTGCCTTTGTGCAGTTTATGGGTGTCACCCTAGCAGTACAGGTGCTGTCTCACATTTCCAGCCTCATCAGTTTAATCCTGAGCTACATTTCTGCTCTCTTCCCAAAAACACCCCAAATTATTCAAGCAGGAATTTGTGAGATGTTTCCACCTGGAGTTGCTGGGTGAGTGAAGAGACTCGGTTCTGAAGTGCCAACTGCTGCCCTGGTACTCCAGAGGACGTGGTGCAGGCAGATAAACCCATTGGTGGAGTCAGAGCTCCGAGAGCTTCCTTCAACCGGAACACATCCTTAGACAACTCCGTGATCTACGGAGAACAGATAGAAAGAGTGTATTTAACAACGAAACCGAGTCTTCTAAGCACAGAGGATACACTGGCAGCGTTACTGCTCTAACACATCCACTGCAGCTCATGAAGGTGCCAATACTTCTAACGAAATCAGAAAAAAACAGACAATTTGTATTTAGGACAGTCGTTTATGTCTGGAATTTAACAGTGTAGCACACGAACAGTCGATCAGCGCATCCCAAAGTGTGAGCCGGTTCGACGCCCCTCGTACGTTCCCCAGTGTGTTGCTCTTTTAAAGCTATTTGTTTTGACTTGTTACAGACTGTCCTTGTGTAATTAAGTGTCTGTTTCACTCAGCTGGAGGACGTGCACACTCACTTTGTGGTCTTTCTCCTTGATGATCCCCTTGGACTGCTGGATGTCTTGGTGCAGTTGCTGGATGTGGCTGGACTGAGCCTGCAGGTCCGCTAACTGCTGCTGGACCGTGAGCAGCTGTGCCTCGGCGGCCTGGCGCTCACTCTTATTGAAGAGAGCCTCCCTCTGCACCTGGAACACCTGCAGCGTGGGGGCAGGCACGGGAGAAAAGAGAGAGGGAGAGAGAGAGAGAGGAACGATGGAGTAGGTGAATAAAGCATCTATTAAAGTGAGAGTGGACTAATATTCACCCTTCACAAGGTGAAATAAAGGACACAGGTGCACAGACACACACACACTGGTTCACATATTGGACTACACACACAGGACTGACCATCACAGCACACACACACACACACACACACACACTGACCTCAGTGCAGGTTTTCTCGTGCTTGCGTGTGAGGTCGGCCAGGCAGGCGGTCAGTGTGTTGATCTCAGCCTGAAGTGAGAGCCGCTGGGCTTCATGCTCCTCTTTAGACACCATCTCGAGCTCCACAGCTTTCTGAGACTGAAGCTCCTTCAGCTCCAGCTCTTTAACACTCAGAGCCTCGTGGGCTGCTGTTACAGTTCTCTGGCTCTCCTCTAGGGAGCGCTGCAGCTCAGCCTGCAACACAGGACATGCACTGGGAGGGTGTTGTGCAAAAAGCATACCCGTGTCTCAGGAGCATGACTTTAATATTCTATAATAATATTCTGGCCGTGTGGAGACACTCCGTCCTGTCCTCCATTCATACAGCGCCGTTTCATTTTTACTTTCTTTATTCCTCAAGTTTTTTAAACTACTGAACATAATGTAAAACTGGCTTCCTTAGCTCCTGATCTGGTGAACTGGGAGGATGTGAGACTCCAAAGTCTCCTGTTAGTCTCTCTGGGTTTCAGCCTGGCATTACTGATGCCCTGTATCCGGTGCCCGGGGCATTGGCGGAGGATCAAAGCCGAGTCTCCCACGTGCCAGGCAGGGAGCTCACCACTGAGACACTAATGCCTCTAGTTTAACCTCAACACTATGTTTATATATTAAAGTAGGGATACCCATGTCAATTATATGATTTGAACTTTTCATATTAGTTCGACTAAGATGTGTCTGTTGGTTTCTCATGCAGAAGTTTACAAACAAACAGGAGAGCAGTAAAGTGCAAACATTGTTCAGAAAAAGTAAATGCTGCTATGAAATGAGATTTATTAAAGATGGAAGAAGAATCTGTTCAGTTACGTATCGCAAAACTGAGCTTTTAAATTTATGTTTTAAAAAGCGTCTTGGCAAAGTATTCACACCCCCTGAACTTTTCCACATTTTGTCACGTTACAGCTACAAACGTACAAATCTATTGTATTGGGATTTTATGTGATCGACCAACACAAAGTGGAAGGAAAATGAATAAAAAAAAAATTTTCAATTTAAATAAATAAAAATCTGAAGTGTTTTGTGCATTTGTATTTACCCCCTTTACTCTGATCCCTCTTACTAATATCCTTAATAATAATAATAATAATAATAATAAACATATTCAGCCTGTTTACAATTTAAATAGACCCTTTTCATAAGAAAAATTGTGCATGTTAGTTATGTCAGTGCTTCAGGGTGTTAGTCCTACACACTCCTCCACCCTCACCCTGATCTTTTCATGCTCCTCCTTGCTGATCATGCCGTGCTGCGCATCCCGCAGGTCACCCTTCAGCCTGGCCAGTTCCTCATGGGCGTGCTCACATAGTGCCCTCTCAGCCTCCAGTTTAGTTTCCGTCTCAGCTAGCTGTTGTTTCATGGCAGACAGCTCCTCCTGGTGTTTGGTGAGTGACACTGCATCCTGACCACAGCCCGCTTTCTCAGCACACGAGCCGACCAGTGCGTCCACGTCCGTCACCTCCAGCTCTTCTTGCACTGTGCTCAAAGTTCTTCGATGAGAAATCTCTGATTAGAGAACAAAACAGGAGATATTTACCTACGTCAGCTAGCTACAGCATTACGGGATTTACGATTCAGTCATGGAACAGTGAAATGCGCTCGTCACCCAAAGCACTCGATGGCTTGTAGTCGTCAGGACGATCTTCCTTGCTGTCGTCTTCATCGCTGTCATCTTTGTCAGTGTGAGGTGGAGGGCAAAGTCTCTCCAGGTCCAGTAAAGCCTGATTGAGTCGCAGGGCGATGTCAGAACGCTCTCGATCCAGCTGCTCCACCTGGAGGCTCAGGGTGACCTGCACCTCATCCAGCTGCTCACGAGGAACGCTCTTACTCAGTTCAGCTTCCAGCTCTGCCACCCGCACTCGGAATCTATTCAGTGTTCCCTCCTCACCCTCCTCCACACACCTCGCCCCGCTGCCCTGCTCATGAGCCGACTCTAACTCCGCTATTCGTGTTTTCAATCTCTCCACCGACTCACTCATATCCTGTGCCTCTTTCTCCTTCGCCTGAAGAGATTCCTCCAACTCTTCCACCCTCTGCTTCAACTGCTGGATTTCATCCTTCTCATTCAGCCCTTCCTTCCATGCCAGCTCTTTGGATGCCAGCTCTGTCTCTAGCTCCTGCACCCGAGCTGTCATGAACTCCTGCATGTTTGAGCTCAGCTCTGTCTCTCTGGGTTGCTTCTCTTTTCTCAGCTTCTCCAACTCGGCATGTGCACAGGCTAGCTGTTGTTCTAGACTTTTCTGTTTTTCCTTGTTCTTCACTTTATCTCCAGCTAAACCCTCATCCACATCCTTGGACTCCACCTCATCTACACCAACGAGACTGTTCTCAGACCTGAGAATAAAATCAAAACAGATTTATTAAAATGATATAATTGCTATTAAAATGAATACACTCTGTTGTGATGCCAGCATTACCCAGGGTCCTCTGCAGCGTTTGAGCGTTTAGTAGCTCTGGTGAATTGTTCTTGCAGCTTTTCAAACTCTCTCTTTAAGGCGTCGTAGAGAGTCACGGGCACAACATCAAGACCAGAGTCATGAAAGTCTGTGTCGTCCTTTTCAAACATCTCCAGCATCTATTGAGCAAAACACAGAGTGAAGGAGCGTACTGTATACTGTATAGATATATAACCAGTGTGTGTACAGATAGATACTACACATACTGTATAGGGCTATGGTTCAGACTAGAAGCGGTCAAAAAGGTTCATGTTAATGCTAACTATTTTTAGATTTAGAGTTCTTGCATAATGTTTTTACTCTCATCTGGGAGCAAGAGAGCAGATCAATCGTCTGGGAAAGAAAGAAAAACCAACCACACTGGTGTAATGAATTGTCTGGGACAAAGAAAGGAAGGAAGGACAGGAGGAAGGTAGGATGGACAGACGGATGGGCAGATGGTTAGACTTTTGGGTTCAGATCCAAATTCATGCTCCAGCCATCTGTAGGGAGTAGGGAGCAGATTGGCCACGCCCTCAGTGGGGGAGTGGCATACATAAGTCAAGTCAAGTCAGGTAGGGTTTTATTGTCATTTATACAGTTCAGTACACAATTAAATAAAACAACTCTCCTCCAGGACCAGGTGGAGCAGCTGGATCGAGAGCGTTCTGACATCGCCCTGCGACTCAATCAGGCTTTACTGAGCAACATACATACAACATAAATTAACAGAAACTAACTAGTTAACTAACACACCTAATTAGCTGTCTATCTAAGACAAGCTGAGGTCAAATTGACATCATAAATAAACTAAAACTATTCTATAGAGTACTGTACGGTGGCCGTGAAGTGCAAACAGAATTAACAAATCTGAAAACAAAATAACAAAACCAACAACAATTTGTTTTCCGTTTTGTTAATTTGTATTGCACTTCTCGGCCAGTCAGATATTAGTTATTTTGTTTTGAGTTTTGTTATTTTGTTTTGAGTTTTGTTACTTTGTTTTGAGTTTTGTTATTTTGTTTTCCGTTTTGTTAATTTGTTTTGCACTTCACGGCCCCTGTATGTACTGATACAATTAACTACAACAAAAAGACAACATAAAGTGCAAATGTATAAACAGGCGCAGCCACACGACGACACGACACTTTACTGTGAAATACTGTAAGGGTGAGTTCAGATAGCGCAAGTAAACAACATGATAGATAAAAAACAGTAAACATTTCTTGTAAAAGTAGTAACAGAGACAGGAAAGAGTACTTGTGCAAACAGCAGGCACTTTTGCACTAATACTTCGATTGTATTGACCCTGAACCAATCTCATGTGTCTGTGGGTTTAAGCAGGCAGAAGCGGGCGGATTGCGCTTTACACTGTGTACATTATAGTGCATGAGCTACAGTTTAAAGAGACGCCGTCAGCTGGACACACACGTGGAAGCACATGGTAGCTTTACCCTCCCCTGGTTGATAACTTAACCAAATGAGTGAGACTACTGGGGAAAAACAACCCTAAAAAAAGAAACGAAAAAATAAATTGGAGTTGGGGCACCAGACGGGGTACACCCTGGAGTTGATCATGGTACTTCATATTTATCATCAAATGTAAATTGTTATACAGTTTCATCCATCCACTGCAGGGCACACACACACACACTTATTCACACACTACAGGCAATTCGGGTAAAACAGTTAGCCTAATCTCCATGTCTTTGGAAGGAAACCCATGAAGTAGGGGAGAACATGCATAGCCTAGCCGGGAATCGAACTCAGACCCTGGAGGTGCAAGGCGACAGTGCTAACCACTAAAAATGTAATGTAATGAATAAAGCTGATTTCCTAACCAACTCGCAAAAACATATAGTTTGTTAACAGAAAATTTGTGAAAAGGTTGAAATAATCAGTTTTAATGTAAAAAGATGATAAAGCATGAAGAGAAGCGAGACGTAAATTTGGCCAGTAAGCATGTCCCCCCTCTACAGACATGACGCTAGTGTTCTTCTAAATCGCACTGGAGCGAAAATGGCTAAATGTAAATGCAGACAGTTTGTGTGATATAGAGAAGAGAACCTGCTATGTGTAAAAACACACACACACACACACACACACACACACACACACACACACAAACAGAGTGTCACATTTGAAACCACACCTGCACTTTGAGAAGCAGTTCAGCGTTGTGTGCGGTCAGCTCCTCCACCTGCCTGCAGAGCCGCTCCACATTGTTCACCTGCTCCCACGACGAGTTCTCCGCTTGGACAGGAGACATTTCTGCGTCTGTGGCTCGTGATCGTCTGGACAGCAGCCTGTTTGTCCCTGCAGGTGTACAGATTAACACAAAGCGAACCCGATCACGGTGCTTCATATTAATTATCAAATGTAAATAATTATACAGATTCATTTTGTACCTGTAGTCTGCTCAACTATCAGCTGATTAAACCGATCAGTTAACAGGAGAGAGAAGGTTCATGTGGAGTGCAGGATCGGGATTTGTAAAGGATGAAGGGTTTTCTTAGTATTAAAGCCATTGTATTAATGCTCGATGAGGAGAGCAGCACTCACCGGGGAAGTCCAGCATAACATCATCGGCCGTCTTGTTAACGCCCAGCTCCTTCAGCACTTCCTCCAGACAATCACGTTCTGCCTCGGCCTCTCTCAAACACTCCCTCAGTGAGTTCAGCTGAGGCACAGAAGACACAAAAAGACTAGAGTCTACTAGATCTCAACTAATTCCTGGGTAAAAATCCCCAAAACAGGATGTTAGCATTTCTAAATTGTAGCCAAAGCAAGATATGTACAGTATGTGGTGAACCCTCTGTCTATCTGTTAGATGTCTCAAGTAAAAGTGGGAAGAATAAAATTGAGAATGAAACTTGTGACTGTAGTCTCTCTGAGTGTGCTGTGTTCCTGAGTAGCGCACAGCTGACCGTGTCACACAGGTGCCGAAACCTGGAACCAGGACCACAAGACGTGCATATGGAACAGAATCACCAAAATAAACAAAACTTCTGTTCTTAGTAGAGATACACAAGAACCTGGACCTCAGTACAGTAGAAAGGCAGGAGGGGGTCTGATTCAGTGGAGTCTTTCATCATCAGACAAATACACTCCCTGTTCGGTAATCAGAGAGTGAATCACATTTTGCCAAGACAGTTTTATGTGATGCTGTGACAAAATCTGGCTGGACAGACATACAGACATACAGAAAATTTTCTGACACTGATTTCAGGTCCTCCAGTGTATGAAATGTAATATGGTTGGCATGTTAAATTATATCTATAGCCACCAACAGGAACTAACACTATATATATATATATATACCCACCGGATTGCGAGTGTTCCACAAGACAAGCAAAAGTTTTTTTATAAATTTGACTTGCAAAACGAGCAAGTTTTGGTTTTCGAGCGCCGAGTATTATGTATCACGCATGTGCTTCTTGTTTTGACACCGAGCATCATGTGATCACAACTGGACCAACGGTTTTTCTCTCTCTTGTGGTGCGGAATTGTGGGTTATTATCTCCCCTGCTGGGTCTTAGCGCCATGCGCCATCTCTTACTGGTATAATAAACATCCGTGCACGCGTGTTCTGTTTACTATAACAATGTGACCACCTGTGTATGTGTAAAACTAGTTATTTAGTGTTTATAAAATGTGTGTGTACAGCGCACGTGTACTGTTTCTTATAACACACATGTGTGCACATGTGTGAAGCAAAACAAAGTCTCATTAGAAGGTTAAAAATCCATTTTCTCCCTCTCCGATTCACCTTGTTGACACCGTGCCGGTTCACACACTCTCTCTTTTGGGACAGAACGGGCTGAAAGTAAAAGTCTTCTCTTTTTTTAGCTTCACACACACAGACACACACACACACACACACACACAAACACACAGTGCCTGTGCGCATAAACGGAAACACTTATCGTTGGAATTTTTTTTTTTTTTTAAAGGTAAAATGCAGATAAATTTGTTTTATTTTAACTTTATATTTTGTATTAATTATTATTATGTATTTATTTTTTTGGGCTGTAGAACGAATAATTTAAGTTTCTATTATTTCTTATGGGAAAATTTAATTATGTTTACGAGTGCCTTGGAATATGAGCCAGCTTCTGGAACAAATTATGCTCGTAATGCAAGGTTTCACTGTGTGTATATATATATATATATGTATATGTGTGTGTGTGTGTGTGTGTGTGTGTCTATGCTCATAGTGAATGCACCAGTACACTACCTCCTCCAGTGCAGAGGTGCTGCTGCTCTGTTGCTGCTCGAGAGCTTTAATCTTCTGCAGTAGATGTCCTCTTTCTAGCCGAAGCCTGCGAATCTCCTCAAACACCTCCTCGTCCTCTGCCTCACTCCGTCAAAACCCCAAAAACGCAACCGAAACATGTATAGTAGACAGCATACATGTTTCATATGAAGAGTTTAGCCAAAGCAGTGCAGTGAATAGTTTAAACTCGTGGTGATTAAAAGCCCTGCAGATCTTTAGCAGTAACAACACTTTACCCTGGTTAAAGAGAGAGTCCACTGGACCAGGAAACAAAAATGAGTGTTAGCAGCATCTACTCACAAGGTTGTCTGGAAAAGAGTGTTGAGTTCTGGGGGCTGGAGACGGAGACGGAGAGCTGTCTGGCACTAAGCCCTGGGTAGGAGCTGGATGCAGCTCCGGGGAACACTGTGTGCTCTGTTCCATCCCAAAGCACAAACTGTATATTAATATGAAATTATGGAAAGTCTGAACATTAAACCTTAAGTTAATGTATAAGAGCTACCTGTCGAGGAGACTTCGGAGGAGGAGGTGCTTTTCTCTTGTGAGATGTGGTGGCCCCCCCGGGCAGGGTTGGGGTTGTAGGGGGCAAAGGACTAAATAAAGACATTTAAATTTACACTTTCTAAACATCATTAATTAATAGGTTGTATAGTTTTAATCATTCATTACAGTATGAGGATAAAAAACATACCTTCTAACTTGTTCTTTTTGTGCACTGGGAGTCTGTATTTGAAGACACACACACACAGTATATATACACAAAAATACAAACATAACCAATCAGTACATAATACACACATACACACAGAGACCCCCATAATCCATATATATAATCTAATCCATCCATTCATCCATTATCTGCATGACTTTGGGAGGAAACCAGAGTACCTGGAGGAAACCCCCTCAAGCACGGAGAGAACATGCACACAGAGATGGGAATCAAACCCAGACCCTGGCGGTGCAAGGCGACCGTGCTAACCACAAAAATTTTTGACACAAGCAAAATAATGTTCAATAGCGGGCCGTTAACATATTAAACAATGTTCTACTGTGTGTAGTAGTGCTGTGATTTTTTATCTGTTTGTTTCTGTAATTATTTTGTGACTTGATTCTGAGCTTCGGCAGGATGAGTGTATCATACATTACACGTAATATTGCGTGTGTTTTGAAGGATTCTTTCTTAATCGTGTTTTACACCTTGAATGTTATCATGAATATAAATAGCGTTGTGTGTGTGTGTGTGTGTGTGTGTGTGTGTGTGTGCGCGCTTTGAATGGGGGTATAAACATTATAAACGTTTAAGCTAGCGGGTATAAATGAACTCCCTACAGTAGCACTGACTCTTGTCTTTATTTAGTAGCTTAAATGATAAAGAATAAAGCAGATGCCGGAGCTCCTCTGTTACAGAGTTTGAGCGAGCAGGTAATATTTCCAACGTCTGTGTACTTCTGCACATCTGCACTGATGAATTATGGATAATTATGAGTGGATTTTTTATTTATAGATGAATTAAAGGTAAATAAAGGACAACAGGACAAAAGTTAAGGGTTAAAACATGCGAGTAGTTTGAGTAATCATGTTCTGTTCCCGCTCCGTCTCTGCCGCGCCCCAACAGGCTGCTAGTGTCATTTTAATGACTATTATTTTTAATCAGGTGAAAGTCAGGGCCGAAAGCCTCTTTATTAATTATTGACCTGATTCATTTCATTTCAGAAACCTGAAGCTCGCATTAAGTGTTAGCAATAAGCTCATTAGCGACACACAGCTCCACTCTGACACTGCTGAAGTTACATCACTAGAGAACAGTGAGGGGACAGAGACTGGGGACGTCCCGACCCAGCCTGCATCAGCAACTAACGTTCGTCCTGCTTCTGCATCTCCAGGTCCATCATTACACTCCCAGTGTTAGACGTTACAGTCTGTGTCTGCAGAAGCTCACTATGAAGTTCAGATGGAAGAAAACATGCAAATCTCTTTATAACAAACCAGCTAACACTGTACACTTCAAGAATCTACTTTTAAAGTTTATGCAACATAGAAGTGACCGATCTTGCTTCGCAAAACTTTCAGGTTTTTAACTTCAGCCGTTTCAGCCGAGAGATGCCATTTTTCAGCGTTTCAACAAACTATTAATATTCCTTCATGAGTTTTTTGATACTTAAATTGGTATAAGCTTCTAGCAGGATATGATCTGTAAAAACTGCTGCTTAAATAGTTAAACTAAACTTAAACTAAAAAAAACCTACAAAATCCGTAGTGTCCGTAACCCTGTCAAATTCATGGTGCAATATTTCAACTATTTAGCGTTTTAGAAAAATACACTTTTTCAGGTTTATGTCTTTTTATGTGAAATCTAAATCGGCGAAGTTTCATCTGAACAACAGTTAAGATTGTTGAAAGATTTGAATTCAGCAAAGTTACGGACACTACAGGCATAAAGGCCATGAAATTATGTTTAGCAAATGTGTTTCTTTTTATTTGATAAAAATATAAATGTGTGTGTATATTTACAGGAAACGAAGCATGGATTGGGAGATAAGAAACATTAA
This sequence comes from Clarias gariepinus, assembly GCF_024256425.1. Lineage (NCBI taxonomy): Eukaryota > Metazoa > Chordata > Actinopteri > Siluriformes > Clariidae > Clarias > Clarias gariepinus. The sequence continues at coordinate 3,968,771 of NC_071114.1, forward strand.
GTATTATGAAAAATAGTGTTATATGATCCTCTCTAGAAATTAGCTTTTTCACACTTTTTAGCAGCAATACCATGTGTCGGCTGTAAGTGAAGAAATTCAGACTTTCCAAGTAAAAAAAAATCTGCTCTGTAGTGCTGTGTATAGATGGAACGTTTTAAACCGATAGTCATTTTCAACAATTCTTTAAAATGCAAACACTGAGGTCTTGACCCCTGAAACCCAGAGTGTGTTCATCCAAACACTGGAGATGCACCAACGCAACTACAACGCCAGCATCAGGTCCGCGTCTTTACACTAGTTTAGGTTTATCTAATAAACTGACCTGTCAGTGTATATACGCATTTCTGTGTGAACATGTGCATTAAATAATTGAACGCTGGCTGATATCTCAGGTTACGCCTGCAGAAGGCCATCTGTACTACAGTCACACAATAGTGAATGAAACCTCCATCATGGAGGATGTCTCAGAGCGACAGGAATGAACATAATGATCAAATGATCAAAGGGAAGCAGGTTTATGGTGTTAGGACACAGAAAGAGGGAAAAGCTGCAGGGGTGTGAAGTCTGCGAGTGTGAGTGTCGTGCTCTCTTACCTCCGTCTTCCTGAACTTGGCTTTTAAAGTCTTCATTATTTAGGAGAGGGTGCAAAGTCTAAAACAAGCAATCAGATAGTGATGTGTTCACTGCCCAGTGAGGGGGTTTAAAACCCTCACTAAATGTTTATAAATACACATCTCTGCATTGAGAGTATTAATGCTGAAGTTACTGCCTGAGACACACATGGATGTCATTACCCTACAGCAGCTGTAACACCTCGGACAGGTGTCAGGGTAAAACATTACGTAAACATTACTCACATTCACGTCTAAAGCACATATGAGAGATAAGCGAGGGAATAAAAGCGAACCCTACTCACGTGTAAAGCACTAATGTAGAGCTGTATTGTTCTTCACGCCGCACGAGGCACGTTTCAAACTTTCAGCGCTGTGATGCTGAAACAGGAGCTCCCTGTCACGTGAGCACACGACCCCCTCTCGAGCTTCAGTGATGTTGTGCACGCTGACTTCAGTTGCTCGATAGTTCAGGACTGGAGTTTCCTACAGTCCACCTGAGCCTCCAATAACTATCTGGACTTCACATTAACTTTAACACATCTCCTGTTATACTGAACTCCCAGTCTCACACAGTATGAGTGCAGATCAATCCCTGCTCTCTGTTTCACCCAGATGAGGATGGGTTCCCTGTTGAGTCTGGTTCCTCTCAAGGTTTCTTCCTATTACCATCTCAGGGAGTTTTTCCTCGCCACTGTCGCTATCGTCCTGGACTTGCTCATCAGGGACAATCTTATCATTTTGATTGATACACATTCACATTTTATACAAACTTAAATAATTCTTTTGATTGTGTAAAGCTGCTTTGCGACAATGACGATTGTTAAAAGCGCTATACAAATAAAATTGAATTTAATTGAATTAAATAGTATTACTAGTAAGTACTCTGAATTTCACACCATTTAAAAAAAAGAAGAAAAAAAATGCTGCCAGTAAAAGTATTAATTACCCCCTCCAGGGTCTGGGTTCGAATCCCGACCAGGCTCAATTCCTGGTCTCTGGGTTTCTATTTGCTTGGAGTTTGTATGTCCTCTCCATGCTTTTCTCCGGGTACTCCGGTTTCCTCCCACAGTCCAAAGACATGCAGAGTAGGCGGACTGGTGTTCCCAAATTGCCCGTAGTGTGTGAATGAGTGTGTGAATGTGTGTGAATGCCCTGTAATGGATTGGCACCCTGTCCAGGGTGTACCCTGCCTCATGTCTCCTGGGATAGACTCCAGGCCCCCACAACCCTGAAAACAAGATAAAGCGGTATAGATGATGAGTGAGTTAGCAGTTAGCAGTGGTTAGCACGTCACCTTGCACCACCAGGGTCCGGGTTCGATTCTTACCGATTTCCACCATGTTCTCCACCATGTGCTTGGTGGGTTTCCTCCAGGTCCTCCGGTTTCCTCCCACAATCCAAAGACAAGCAAATTAGGATAACCAAATTGCTGTAGTGTGTGAGTGTGTGAGGGTGTGAGGGTGTGAATGTGTGCTTTGTGATGGATTGGGACCCTATCCATGCTGCACCACGCCCTGTACCCTAAGTTTCCTGGGATAGGCTCCGGACACTGAGTGAGTTAGTGTTGTTGTGTATAATAATAATAATAATAATAATAATAATAATAATAATAATGGTTCAGAATTACAGATTTAGGAAAACGATTAATGAAAAACCTATTAGTAAATCTTCACCAGCACTGTGAAAGCAGATTAACATTAAATCAGAACAGATCTACACCTACATCAGCTATCACTTGCTCACATTATAATTTAGCTGTGCTTTTAATCTAGATTGAACTAAGCTTTTTCTTTTCCATTTCTTCTCAACGACATGCAGACTACAGTGTGTAACGCTATGTAAACTGCTGCCACCTACAGTACTTCACTGGAGTGTAACGTCATGCCGTCAAGAGTACTGGAGGTATAAATACTAGCATACTGGAGCCGATGGAGAAGAATGGCAGCACATCCCTACGACAGGCTGGTGGGGCGTAACTACGGGTGAAGCTACATTCTGATCCGTATGTACAGACCCAAAACAAAACACAGAAACAGTGGCTAGGAACTGCAGCAAAAAGCATTAGCATAAGCTAGGAAACATGTAGGAGTACATGGGAGACCCAGCATCTAGCCATCAGGGATACGAGAGGAGATCTGAGAGCTCACTGTACCTGCATACTGCGACTCCTCTTCACATCACCAGAAAGTATCTGCAAATCTTTTTTATTTTACTTGCATTAGATTATAGAGGGATTTAATGCAGCATTTGACTGATCTCAGTCCAGTCCTTGGTGTGGAGCAGAGGAGTAGATCTCGGTCCTGACTCATTTCATGCACACCAGTGTGTGTTTTCTCCAGCTGAGTCTAATGACGGAGCAGAAATATAATAATAATATGATACAGTATCACCTTCAGACCAAAACAAAAACCACAGAAGATTCCTGAAGAAGAGCAGCACTCCAAATTTTCAGTCCCCAAGGGTTAACTCAGCTGGATGTCTTTCTAAAGGACTTCACTTGCTCTACGTCCTCTGGGGAGATATCTGGACATTGCTTAAGCTGGTGAGAAGGTAAATGGCGAGGTGTAGTATGTTATTATGGGTTCTGTGCTGTGTTTAGCCTCCCTGCTCCTAGAGGGAGCTGTTCCCATAGTGGGAGGGCTGTATGAGATGGGACGCACTGTGGCGTCTTTCTGCTTCATCAGCACCATGATCACTCCGGAACATCCGGTCCCATTACCATCTGGTGGACTTTGGAGCAATGTGTGACTCCAGGACCCTGAGGCGAGTGGGGAAAAATGGTCTAGCAAAACATGGACACTTCACGGTGTGTTTTTTATTGTTGCATTCATATTATTAGTCCTTTTACATAGTAACAGTGGAAGTCAATGGAAGCAACTTGAGAACATGTAAAACAGCACAGAGAAGTAGCCTGAGCTCAGGATCGAACCCTGGAGCTATGAGGTTTAAAACCAGTTTATTATACTGTATACAAAAACATATATACAAATAACAACCGCAAACTAATTTGATCTCCTAATGAACTAAACCAAGGGGAAAGAACACAAACCAAAGTCTAGAAATTATCACACAGTTCACAAAAAACTCGAAGAATGGAGCAAGACAAAGTCTTCAGAGTGTGAGGGTAAATAGTTGAATCTGTCAGAGGTTAATGTAGCTGTGTGATTGTGGAGAATAACAAGATGCAGAAGTTACTGGAAATGGTGAACTGGATCACCTGGGAAACCTCAAACTGCATGAGCACACACACACACACACACACACTACACATTCATTATATTTTCCATATTTTTTCATTATCCTGTGCAGCGTCGAAGGTCACCTGGAGCACGTCCACGAACACTTACAGGGCACAAGCACACACACACCTAATCACACAATCACACACACACCTAATCACACACACACCTAATCACACAATCACACACACACCTAATCATACAATCACACACACACCTAATCACACATGAAACCCAAAAAGACATGAGGAGAACATTCAGACCTCCAACAATGGAGGTGTGAGACAACAGTGCTAACCTTTTTAAACACACACACACACACACACACACATTATATTTTTTGCACTGCAGCAGGATTTTCTACAACCACATGATTATAACTTCCTCGTGAATGTGTCCTGCACCATAAAGTCCCAACTCCACCGTGTGATTATGGGTTTGTAAATTGTATTAAATATTTACACGTTTAAAGGATTTACATTGATCTTCATTACTGGTTATTAATTTATTGTGTTGAAACACGTCAATCATTATACTAACATGTGGACTTTGGTACTAACATTTAGAGCAGGTTTAATATGTACACAGATCAGGTTCTATGCCGTGATTACATGATGCTCAGGTTCCCAGCAGTGCTGAGTTGGTGACTCCTTATCTCCACTAGTGCCGGATCACACACTGGCATGGATGTTAAGTCACAGATTATTGCCAAACCTACAGTTTATTACATTTATAAACAACTATGAAATATTTCATGTCCTCGTCCTCTTCTCAGTGAATCTGGTTTCACTGCAAAGGCTTCAACATCGATGATAAAAAATCCACACAGGCTAAAAATATTCTTAAAACAATTTCTTGTACTGATATTAAACAGAAACTTGCAAAAAAGCTTGGATTTATTAACAGCCAATTAATGTATAATCTGTGTTTTTACACCTGCCCACTTATCATCTATTCTATACCGCTTTATCCTGTATACAGCAGGGCGCTGGAGTCTTTCCCAGGAGCTGTAATCTGCATGTCTCTGGACTGTGGGAGGAAACCCACCAAGCACATGCAAACCCCATGCACACAGGACCTGAGGTGGGAATCGAACCCAGACCCTCGAGGTGCGAGGTGACAGTGCTAACCACTAAGCCACTGTGTCCTGTCCTAGGTTTTTACAAGTGATATAAAATTCACACAAAGCCATGCCAACAATGTGTGCAGGATCACATGAACATGATAAAGCAGCAGGTTTGAAAAAAATAAATATATATATATATGTGGAGAGGATAAAGTTCGAGTAGTTTATAGTTTGTGGCAATACAGTATTACCCTGAAAAACAAACACAAGCAGGTATCGCCTTATTTCATTTAAATAAAACATGTGAGCAGATGATTAATACTGTTGGACAGAGAGGGAAATGATGAAAATAAATAATTAATAGTAAATTGGCTTTAAATTAGCCATGCAAATGTCATTCATGTTCAGTCTGGCTGCAGGCTTGGCTGAAAAACCAGAGAAAGCACAGTTTTTCTTTTTCTCCTCAGCAATGAGTGCAAAAGCATAAATGCTGTAATTTCATTATAAGAGTTATCACTCGATATATGGACGCCATGGAAACTAGTGGATTATAATCTCTCTAATAATAAATTACTATGAATCGTGTAAAGCAAAATGTAAATAAAGTCTAACAGCTAATTATTTAGTATGTGGGAAAAAAATAATATATTATGTATTATGAAAAAGGTCATGCAACAATCATGTAACTATAAAAAAAAAAAGCAATACATTTTTTAAAATATTTATTCTTATTGGTTCTTCTTAACCCATCTGTATTGTATAACTGCATTGGCGATCAACATCAAGCGATAAACACAAATATTATTAGCGTATAATAGTCTATTGCCATAAGTGAGTCTTAAAACATACTAGCATGCACTGTGATTAGAGCGATATGGGTAAAAATCAGCGATTTGAACTCAGCACTGAACAGAAGAAAGAGAATCATCTCACCAATAAAAGAGAAGTTTCTAGTCTTACTTTACCCAGGCGTCACTCATAATCCTTATAGAAGCTCACTGTATATACTACTTAATTACAGAGTCTTATCTATTAGCCTTAAAATGAGAGATAAAATACAATAAGACCTCATACAGTAAGTGTTATACATTAGTGATAGAGATAAATAAATAACTACATGTATGTACACGTGATTACGCTCCCATTATTCCATAAGCAGGGTTTGTTTCCTGTTGGGTACAAACTGGATAATCGAGGGTGAAAATCTCCTCCTATTCAGTGATAACTAACACAGTTAATGATGTTGTGTGTTTATCTTTCGCTCAGTGGGGTGTACCTGGGAGGACCTGGGTCTAGCTTGGTTCAACATGGTTTTTGAAAGCAGCGATGTCTAGTGAACAATAAACATATAAATCAGTATTACTGAATGGCTTTGTTGTGTGTGTGTGACCTGTTCCTTATACACCATGCATCTTTATTTATAAAATGCAATGTTATGATTCCTTCCTCTAATCGAGGGACAGAAACACGAACAGATTACACACGCTATAATGATTTTAAAGTGAGGTTTTGGTCAGGTCGACTTTGACTGGCAGAGGTCCTGCCTCTTTCCCTTCATCCTGATGACCGACCGCTACTGCGATCACTGAAGTCAGATGGTACGGGTTAACTTTTGGCATGTAGTCCAGGAACTCCTTGTCTCCATTAATGCTCAACTGCAAGAGAAAATAGACCAATGAAAAAAGACTTAGTGAATTTCCAAGCCAGGAAAAGTACACACTCAGACAGATGTACATCTCAGATACGTGCTCTCCTGATGATTGCTTCTAGACCCCAAAAAAATTAAAATAAGTAAAACGTTATGTGACCTGTAACACACCAACACCTTGTCTAAAATGTTTTCTCTGGTCTGGATTTATCTAAAGAGTACATTACCCAAAGAAATTCGAAGTATTTCACTACAAAACAAATCAACAGTCAGAACCACAAGAATAAAATGTCCAAATAACAGTTTTATTCACTACCTGGCCAAAAAAAGTCCCACACTCCAACATTTTGTTGGGTCATTGGTGGCTCAGTGGTAGGTTTCTCACCTGGCATGCGGAACCCCCGGGTTCAATTCCCACCCAACGCTCCAGCCCCTGGTTGCTCTACCGCTCTTAACCCCAGATAAAATGGGAGGGTTGCGTCAGGAAGGGCATCCAGTGTAGAACCTGTGCTGAGTTGTTGTGCGGATCAGATGGTCCACTGTGGCGACCCCTCGACGGGAGCAGCCAGATGACTAACAGCATCTCTAATATTTTGTTGGATCAAATTAAGCTTTCATTAAGATGTGCATTCAGCAGGTTCAAGCAACATTCTAACATATACATTTCTGTTTCCCGGCCATGGACCCATAAAAATTCAGTGTTTAGTTCCCCGAGCCACATAGTCTTGACTTTGGCCTTATGGTGAGGAGCTCCATCATGCTGGAAAAGGCACCAAACCGTTCTTGGATGGTTGGGAGAAGTTGCTCTTTGAGGATGTTTTTGTACCGTTCTTTATTCATGGCTGTTCTTAGGCGAAGCTGTGATTGAGATGCGACCCCACACATATATGGTCTCAAGATGCCTTACTGTTGACATGACACAGGACTTACGTTTTCTTCTCCAAACAAGTGTTTTTTCGGACTCCCTAAACAAATATAAAGGGGATTTACCAGAGAAAATGACTTCACCCCAGTCCTCAGCAGTCTAATCGCTGTACCTTTGGCAGAATTTCAGTCTGTTCCTGATGTTTTTCCTGGAGAGACGTGGCTTCTCTGCTGGCCTTGGTGAGCCTCAAGCCCGGGTTTTAATAATGTGGTGGACAATCCTTAACCCAATTCCACTCTCACCAGTTGTTCTCTTTGGTGTCCAATAATTTGGCTCTTTTAAAAACACAGTAACTTTTCTACCCCTGTAGGTTACACCTTCCGACGCTGCTGTGTAAGAACTGAGAAGCTACTCACTGCATCAGGGTGCAGGGTTAAAGTATTGTGGGTAGCTGAAACTTATTAATTACAATATTTAGCATTAATTACTGCAACTTTTTTTGACCAGGCAGCGTATAGGTGTTCAACTCTTGTGAGAATATCAGATTTGTTTGTAGGAATAGACACCTGGGTCTTTACATGTTGCTCAGGTGCTGTCACCAGACTGGCACAGCTCAGCCACAGCATCACCATAATAGATAACATGAGACATGTGGCTAAGATCCAACGTGGCAGCCCTGAACGCCTGCAGAAGAAAAAGAACAAAATCACTCTTGTATCTAAATTGGATCCGTTTATAATATCTGAACGTGAGTGAATCGGGCTCCTCTAACCGTGACATGCAGCCCAGGAAGTCGTGCTCGCCAACTGTGTCCTCAACATGCTGAGAGCTGTGCTTCCCCTTACTCACAGCTTTAGGTGCATTTCTCTCTCCATGCACTCGTTCTCCTAGATGGCAGAAGGCCACCAAGAAACAACAGAATTTATGGTGTCTTTCAAATTACAGTCAAGCCAGAAGATATGTGTTTGTACCAGCATTGATTTTTATAATGAAAAAGTCCATTTAACAGTCGTTTGAACTAACGGTGCCGTATCTCACCAGGTTGTAGCTTCTGTGTCTGAGGATTTCCTTCAGGCCAGGGTTTGTTTGCGACAGTGGAGTGTGGAGCTTGCAACTCAGGGACGTAGTACTCAATCTCTGGCTCACTCTGAAACAAGGAACAAACATTTAAGACCAATTCAGGAGTCGTTTTTTGGAAGGATATGAGACTATCATGGACACAGAAGTGGATCGAGTTTTGTTTCTGTCTAGCTGATGGTTTGTGAAACTACAGAAAAATAAAAATGTCTGTGAAAATCCCAGCAGATCAGATGTTCATGAAATACTCAAACTAAAACAAAACTTTTCCATGTGATCGAGTGGTTACTGGTAGAGTGGTTCTCCTTCAGTATTATACTACACCACGCTCTCTACCACTTATCTTAGCTGGACTTTGCTGCTCTAAAAGTCTAAAAATGGCCTTTATCTCATTTTGCTGTCAAACTGTTCATATACAGACCTACAGTACAGTAGAAGTGTCACAACTTCACCATGTGAAGGAAAAATAACAAGCTGCAACATGTTCACCACCCAAACTGCAGGATGTCCAACAAAAATGCATATTTTAAATCAAATGTCGTCTGAAATAGCCTTTCTGAGCAAGAACACACCTGGAACACAACCACCTTGCCGTCATCAGCCTGCAGGTAGAACGTCCAGGTGGAGGACATGAAGCTTTGAGCAGAGCTGACAATATCGTTACACCAACCAAACAAAGCGTCCATCACCGAAACCGGTTTGGGCCGGTTGGTCAGGGCCTTGAGCTGCAGAGGGAGCGAGCTGGTTAGATAGATGTTTGATTTGTAGGCTGAGAAGATAGAACTGACACTTCGAGTCGTACCTTCCTCCGTTGGATTTCAGGCTCAGCTGGTTGGCTGGTGCAGCCTGTGCTGCAGGCTTCCTGCTCCAGTAACTTGCTGTACGCTTCCTGGCAGGCTGAACACACACAGACACACAGATGGAACATCTTTACTGTTCAACAGTATGCTCCTTAAAAATACTCTATATAACCATCTGAGACTCACAGCACAGCTTGAACAGACATTCACAACGTTGTATGTGTGTGCCACCCCCGGGCAGCGGGCCTCACCTCCCTGGCACTCCTCCTTGCTGTTGTTGAAGCCGGTGTTCCCGTTCACAAACTGGCAGATCGAATAGAGCCGACAGCCGCGGTAGCATGCGTTCATGATGGAGTCCTGCAAGCACATCCGCTTGGTGAGATACACGACAACAACAACATCATATACATCACCGTTAGTTAAGCAAGATTCATTTTATATGTAAAAAGTATGTTTTATACAAACCTAAAAAGTGGTTTAAACATTGTACTTATAATTCATCCTCTCTCATATTAACAACTAGCGCAAGTACATGTCACTGGTGAGAAAAAATAAATCTGCTGATCTTTAATGTAATCAGTCATATTATTATTATTATTGTTATTATTATTATTATTATTATTATTTGAGGTTGAAGCCCTAAAATTCACTTATACCACTTCAGCGCTGTTATTTCAGCCAAAGTGAAAATATGAACTAATCCCAGTAAAAATATTCACTTTATCTTTTCTAATTAATATCTATTGGTGCAGGTGTTTGTTTACATTGAGACAGTAGCGCATTAGTAGATTATTAAATCCGATACATAACTCATAACATCACTTTTACTCAACATTTAGACTATATTTATGGTGCAGATTAAACTTCAGGCAGAAATCTAAGGACTACAAAAGATGAATTAAATTCTGTCCAGACAGTTTTGCATGATTCTGTGACAATACAGACAAAAAAGTTCTGTGGCTGGTTTCTGGTCCTCCAGTGTATTAATCATAAAGATATCCTGTATCACTTTAATAGTATTAATGTTACAGCACGTGTATTGTAGTGTTTCTCTTTAACCACATGCCCAGAGGTTTTAGTTTCTGATTCCTTGGTGTCGTAGATGAAGCCAGTTTGAGTTTAACATGTATAAGCGCTCCTGCAATACAGCAATCCCTCTTTCTCGTTGTAACCAATCATGCGCTTGAATATGAAGTGACATGTTTGTGATTTTTTAAAGTCAGTCTCTTACTTGAATCGTTTCAGATTAAATGAGACTTTACTCTCTCTCTCTCCTCTATGGCATGATAATCCCACATGATGTGAGCACTCGTACTGTATGTAAAGAAAAGCTGTGAGTGTTTGACTTTTATTTGTACTTTTGTGCATTAAGCATTAGCATTGATGTTGAAAATTGTAAAGTATTTCAGCTAGCATTGCAGTGGTTTAGTCTTTGTAATAAAATCTGCTTTAACTTTACCCGTCCTTGTCTATTCGTATTAATTTGATAAACATCCAATGGAGTTCCATTTTCTAAAGACTGAAAGATGCATTAAGTAAAATTAGTCTTTTTTTTTTTTTTTTTTAAAGATTATGTCTCTAAAGATCAGCTTTAATGCCTGAAAACTCCAACTCGAAATCTAATTTGTCCTGAAGAGTGTATTTAAAGTGACGGACAGGAAGTGCATCAAAACACAAAAATACATTCCACAAGTTGATTATTGTACCTTTAAAATAAAGGATAGATTATTCTTTAAAAAAAAAAATAAAATAAAATAAAAACTCTAAAAAGAGACGTTACATTACTTTTCTGTTTACTGCGACTGTTAAAAGATGGAAAAACACTAAGCACTAAGAACCTGAACCACGAAACGCAGCTTCCAACCTGCCCATAAGTGTGTGTGTGTGTGTGTGTGTGTGTGTGTGTGTGTGTGTGTGTGTGTGTGTGTGTGTACATTATATATTATGGCACTTGGCAGACGCTCTACCCTAATATGACTTACATTTGACCAATAGACCAATGTTTTAACCACTGAGTTATGTGTGTGTGTGTGTGTGTGTGTGTGTGTGTGTGTGTTAATTTGCCCAATTATTATTTATTCTTGCAGCATTTAAACATCCTTATCTATAGCAAAATAAATGATGAGGATGATGATGATTATCATTATTATTATTACTTTAATCTACAATTTAGAATTCAAAAATTTTCGTATGGGATTAATTTCAGAAACAGAGCTGGTCTTTCAGACATTATTTTTTTTCTGACCAAGAAAAAGTCACCATTTTAACAAAGTCATTTTACTGGGCTGCAAGCAAAGAAAACAACTAAGGAGTGCTGAAGCACCAACTTCATGGAAGAAATGTGTGAGGAGAACGATTTACACACATCAACTAGACACCACACGTGTGTGTAATCAAACCTCAAGGTGATTTAAGGAAATCTTTGAGTGTGTGACTTTTTTTGGCCAGGCAGTGTATGTGTATTTATGATGTCAAGAGCCTTCACAGGCTTCATAAGGCATCCATCAGCGATCCAACACCATACTTAACAGAGGGATTTCATGTGCATTTACTTTGTATAGCATCCACAGTTTGGGGCCAAACATCCTAACATGAGCAAGGATGTGATCTGGTGACAACACACACACACACAAATAGAGTTGTAATTCTAACAACATCTGCTGGTGGTGCATTTTGTAAGACCTTTATTCTTGTAAACAGCTCGTTAAGAAAGACGCATTTAACATTTAATCTGAAAAATTGTCAATGACGAGAATCAGCTAAACAGTGTGGACTGAACCTGAGATCATGGATCAAATTCCTAGTGCTTAAGGAAGCCTTTTTTTTCCTAACAGCAGTTAATCCATAACCTGGTGACCTGAACAAGCAGAACAGACCACACTATAATATATGATTATAATGAATATATATAAACATTTAATAACCTTATTAAAAAAAAACTATTATATCATAATTTTGAGATTATTGTAGGTACTTACCTCCTCCTATCAAGGCTACAGAGAAACAATGGATATTAAAAATCTAAATTAATGGAAAAAAATAATACTCACTCACTCACTCTCTATACCGTTATAGAAGAGGTACACCCTGGACGGTGTGCCGATCCATCGCAGGACACACACACACATACACTCTCTCTCACTCTACAGGCAATTTGTGAACTCCAATTATCCTAAACTGCATGGCTTTGGAAGGTGGAAAGAAACCTGAATATTTAAAGAAAACCCACCAGGCACGGGGAGAACATGCAAACTCCATGAACACACACCTGGGAATCGAACCTGAACCCTGGAGGTGTGAGGCGACAGTGCTAACACCTACGCCACCCTGCCGCAAAAATGCATTTCAAATTAATAGGAATATTCAACCAAACACAACTCGGTTCTAATATTATAACAAAAAAAACAAAAAAAAGATAATATGTAAAACACAATAAGCTTGATAATGTTTAAAAGAGCACACAGTGGTGGGTCTTATCATTTAAACAGACCACAGAAACATGGCTCTCTGGTGTTCCACACTATTCCAAATTCAACCTTAATTTCCTAAGGAACGCTCGGCACGTCTGTAGAGGACACGGGACCGATGGGGTTCCATAAGCAGTGGGAATGTTCTGGATATAGGCCTGATCTCTTTGTCTCCTTGGCCTAAATCAATTTCCAAGAAAACAGGCAAGATACAGCCTTCTGCTTTATGATGTCAGCATTTTAATATGGCGAACAGCGCCGACCTATGGACGACGGCAGAACAGCAGGAGCATGACAAAATCCTCTCTGTGCGCTTTTTATTTGTCCACAGCGCAGTCCGTTCGTACTGTTTAATAACCTCATCCCGGAGATGTATGGGACTGGAGACTGCTACATTCAGCATATATGTACAAATATAAAGAGAGATGCGCATGAGCCTCATGATGATGATGATGATGATGATGAAGGCCTGTTTGTAATGGAGACATACAGTAAATGCGACATAGCATGCACGACCTGGTTAAGATCAAATCATTAATACATGATGCAAAACATCTTTGTGAATTTGATCCCCCCAGGAATCACCCACGCGCTCGCGCCGCAGGCCAGCACCGTTATTACAGCGCGTGCGTAATTACAGTCTGATCATTCAGGGTGCACATGGGGTGAACACACACACACACACACACATCCAACATGCACATAGCCTTAGCTCATCCCGAGCAGCCCTGATGATCAGTCAGTCAGTCAGGTGGAGGGGTTTTTGCGCAGTGTCGTCACTGAGAGCTAAAGTGCTGAGCGCGCTCCGGCCGCGCGGGGGGAGAGCGCGTGCCTTCAGGACATGCGCGCGTGTCCAAAATAAAAATCTGACTTCTTCATTATAATCATCATCATCATCATCACCATGACAGCATGTAGTGACTGCAGCACTCACTCTGGCGGCCTTCCTGTTCCTGATGGTGACCTGACACTGGTTCCTGCAGTAACTGATGTCCCCCAGCTGGTTGTCGAACAGGTCGGATGCTGCCATCGCCACGGCCACGAACAGCAGCGGACACACCGCGCCACACACCCGAGCCATCATCTCACCGCCCCGGTCCCTCACAGCGCACTGGCCCCGTCCCCTCACCGCTCCGAGACAGATCAGGAGAAACCCTCCGCCCAAACCGCGTCGGCCACGCGCTCTGGCGTCACGCGCAGCATCAGCACGCAGCGCATCATCACGCACGGGCCGCGTGCAGGGCTGGTTGGGTGAGGGAGGAATAAATAATAATAATAATAATAATAATCAAACCCTTACCATCACGCACACCATTCACACTGTTCACTATATAATACTGTGCTTCTTAATGAGAGACATCAATTTAATTCTATTTTATTTATAAAGCGTTTTTTTTTTTTTTACAAGTGTCACTGTCACAAAGCAGCGTTACACAATTAAAAGAAAATATATAGCTTTCAGAGTTTACACACACACACACACACACACACACCTGTTTACCTGGCCCGAAAAACAAAACAAAACAGTCACTATTTCAGTAGAAAAAAAAATTATCCTCAAGCACCAAAAACTATTATATATACAGTAGGCTACACTCTAAAAAACGCTGGGTTGTTTTTTCTACCCAAACGCTGGGTTGCCTCTGTTGGGTCATTTTTCTGGGTTATTTACAGAGAGTTGGGTAGTTTTTGTGTAACCCAGCTGCTGGGTTAAAGTTTGATTGGCTCCTCCCCCAAAGTTCACCGGTGGATTCAGCGGCTGTCAGTCAGAGCTTCGTGTCTCTCTTGAGCTCCCACACCGCTGATGACGGTTCATTTAAGGGAAAATGACGTTAAATACAAGGTCTGTATACACATGTTCACTCACCTAAGTCACATATGACTGAAAAAATATTACTATATGTGAGATTTATTACTGTTACCGTGTTAAGGTTACACTTAAACTTTCAGGCTGGTCTGAGGTAAGATAATTTAGCTGACAATAGCTGCTATAGTTAGCCACAGAACCCCACCTGTGTGTGAAAGAAACGGATAAGATGTCTGAGCTTTTTATCTTTCTCTGTAGAATGTTTGCAGGGTGACGAAACTGTTAACTGTAGTATTAGCATGACGCTAGCATTTAGTTAACATTAGAACTTTATTAATCTCACAGTTTGAGACAATAAAATGCTGGGGTGTTACAAAACACTGACCCTCTCACAAATATACACACCTGCTACCCTCCCGTTTTTCACTAGCTAGTAATTTACTCTGCGGTCAAAAGTCGCCCGCGTTTCTCCCGAGTTATAACAATATTTTACACCTTTACCCCTTTGGCAAGTAGTATGCAAATATGACTGGTGCCTGTAAGCTAACCAGGTAGCCCTCTTTAACCAAAGTTGCTTGTGACTCAGACTTAATTAACTATCAGTCAGCTGTACAGATAACTACTAGATGGAAGTATTAATATTTGGGTGATTATAATGTGCCAGTATGACCCCAGATATGACAATGCATCTCCTCGGTAATTAGCTTAAAATCAACACAGACCACAACACCAACTAGTCTGATAAAGCTCATATGAGCTTTATCCCAAAAGCCATGCTTATTTTGCTTATTTAATTTTTGGTAGTAGCTGTCTCCATGTTTTTGTTTCAGGTTACCTATACCCTAGCTTTGTCATTTTTTAATTTAGTATAAATCCTATTACACATTAAATTTATAGTCTTATTTAGTTTAATTTTAATAATTTAACAAATTATTTTTTTTTTCATTTTCTTTCTAAGGTTGGCACCAACATGGTGGAATACCTCCAGCAGGCTGAAGTGTCAAGGCTGTACCCCTACTGTACATCCTGACGTTGGGAGATGATGACCAGCGCTGCTCTCAGGCATTCGTCATTCTGGTGGGACAGGCTCTGGAGCAATGCACACTACTTGGGGCGGTTGATGTGTGCTTCAAGGCATTTTATATTTTTGACATTAACTATTTAAAGTAGTGTGCACCTGTATAGGACTTTTTGTAATGTTGCTATGAAATAGCGAGGCCTACTTGAAAAGTCATAGACAGTGTTTGTATGTTAAAACAGAACCAGGGCTGAATAGTTTTGTTCTGCAGAAAAGATATCTAATGTCACAAAGAGATCTTGCTCTGTAGAAGCTGCCTCAGCCTATTTGTGTTATTACTCCATTCTGCCCTTATGAGTAATAGTATAGTAATGATGTCACTGTTGATTATCTGTTCTTGTGCTTTTGAAAAATAAACGTTTTTTCTATGAACGTTTAATAGGATGTTGTTTATTGCATATATGTATGGTTTTTTTTTTAATAAACCAGTATATCAAAGTAGTTTAACTGTTTAATAGACGTGGGTAGTTTTAACATGAAAATAATAATAATAACCTATTTGTGAGGTAGAATTAACTCAACATTCCAGTTAAAATGAACCAACATCTGGGTAGAACATTTAACCAATTTATGTGGTAGAATTAACCCAGCATTATAGTTAAATATGACCCAGCATTTGGGTTGAATATTTAACCCATTTTGCTGGGTTAAAAAAATAACCCATTTTGCTGGGTTAAATTAACCCAGCATGTAGTTAGTCCAATAGTTACCCAGCAGCTGGGTTAAAAACAACCCAGATTGGGTTGTTTTTAACCCAGCATTTTTTAGGGTGTATTATATAACAAAATAAGATCAGATTCAACTATGTGTCACAGTCAAATGATTTGCTTCACATATTCCAGGTAGAAACTGGGGTCAGAGCCAGGGCCGGAGTGGGACTCATTTTCAGCCCTGGAGTTTCATGCCTCAGACCGGCCCACTTTAGATCACAACCTATTATTATTAAAATCATGTAATTTTAAGCTTACATGTTAAGTCTACAATAGTGCAAATTGTTCTATTGTTGAATGACTTTAATCATATTCCCTTTCAATGTAAATACATGGGTCACGACTTTTGTTTGGGCATAGTAAGTGGTTATACTGGAACTAATGCTTGCTTGTTCACACATCCTGTTACAGCAGCTCACCTCTTTCTTCCATACTGACAGAAGCAACCCTCTCATCACGACTGGCTCCTGGCTCTGATTCTGACACCAAATCATATTATGACAATGGTCATGATTCTCAGCACAAATCTCTCCCTTTTACAAAGTTTTCTGATCAATTTAGGTCAGTTTCGCTAATGTAGTGCTGAATCATCTAGCATTTCAGGGCACATTTCATATATGGCAGGTCTACACCATACACCATATATATATTATATTAATTCTAATAATATTCAGTTATTCACTCAGTGCGTAGCCTATTCCTACCTTTCCACTCTGGATTTGCAGGCTCATGGCTGGTGCATGGTGCTGGATCTAGCTTCTGAGGAGCTAAAAGACAAAGTTTCCCTGTTATGTGGCGTCACATTATAGGCCACTATCGTTTAAATGGTATAACGTTTTGTTATATGCCACAACAACACACAATTCATTAACTTTATAATTATAATTATTTGTAAAACTAAGAAATAAAATAATACTCTGGAATTAAATAATGTGTGGGGGGCAGTGATGTGTCTGCTACACTAGATGGACCCACATAGAAAACTTTCACGGCATCAAAACACGCGTAGAAACGGCTTTATCTGTCATTGAGAAACGGCTAATGTTACTTTCCTCCTGGATCTGTAAGCTAACTCACTTGCTAACGTTAGCTGTCAGTTAAACTCCTCTACAATAAATTCATCACTGGACGTATCAGCAGAAAACCTGACAACCCAGCGGCTGGAAATATTTTTTGTATTATTGTAACTTCAACCTAAACACAGGCCCGTAGCCAGGGGGGGTTTGGGTGGTTCGAACGACCCACCCCCCACTGCCAAAGGTCCAGAATTTTTTGTTATTATTATAATTATTATTTTTTTTTAGACAGATTAAAATTGTTGGGCATTATTTAAAATAACACTTTATTACAAAACAATTTACAAAAAGAACCCGCGACATGTGACAAGTCTGCCCAGCAACTGACGTTTTTTAAATCTGTGCGGCGGCATCCAGCGGTGATTAATATGGGTCAAAAAGAGCAGGAGAGATGGAAGAGAAAGCAGGCAGCAGCGTCATTATCGCAGAATATTGAACATATGTTCAAAAACACTGCCAAACAGAGTAAGTCTGTTACTACCTCAAGATCAAATTGCTAACGCTAGTTAAGTGGTAGCTAATGGTCAACCCCACATCACACACAGAATAGTTCTCTTGTGCCTTTTCTTGAGCAGTCTGAATGGCTATGACAAGTCTGTAACATCTTAAATAAACATTAACGGACAGTAGCCTATCTGATGGATCTGTGAATTTATTATGTTAAAAATGTTAATCCATCAAAAAAAAAAGAAAAGAAAAGAAAGAACGACGAGTTCAATGCGTAAACAAACCTGCTTGACCATGCATAAGATTAGGATTTATTAACATTTTATTTTGAATTAATAAATTATTCTATTAAATTAGTAAATTTATTAAATTATTCTATTAACCATAGGCGATGCTCTCTAGTGTCTATATGCGGTATAGACAGCATTCGAATGAAGTTTATCATTAATAATTGTTACATAAAACATAAAATAAAATAAGCCCACAAAAAATAAAAAAGAAATTTTATTCATCCCACAGTCTTGTAAGTACATTAACTGATCGTCTTTTCCCCGTAATATTTGTATATTATTATTATTAGATAATTATTGGTAATATTTTTATATTTGTTTATATTCCTCATTACGATGTCTTTACTTCATGTTCTGAATGTAAATGATAGTCTACTGTAAATGCTCGACATGCCAATAAAGATTGATTTATGCTATATGACTGCGATTTTTTAAGGTTGAATTTAACATATTTTATTATATTTCGCCTAATTAATAGACTATGTAAATAACTATTTGTTGAATATTAAATATATTTTATATAAGTTTAATAAAGTGAAGAGGCAAAGACAAAGAAATGAGAGAGCATGTTGATGAGAGAAGTTGAATTTGTAGTTTAATAATATTCCAGTAAAAATTCCTTAAATGTATTCTGTTGTTAGTGGGGTTTTTAAACTTTTGAACACTGTGTGTGTGTGTGTGTGTGGGTGGGTTTTTGAAGTGAAAAAAGGCACACGTGATCTTGATAAGCAATTTGACAACATTGTAGCAAATATTTTTGGTGCATCAAAACCAGCAGACAAGCCAATCCAACACGTCACTAAAATGCAGTATTTACTCCTCAAAATGAAATACAAAATAAGTAAATACTCAAATACAAAATACTGAGAAAAAAGGTCCACTTTTTAAAAAAAAAAAAAGAACCCCCCCTTGCACTAGGCTGGCTACGGGCCTGAAACACACAGATGCCGCCGCTATCGTGTTCATATACCATATCCAACCTTTAAGTTGAACTGTGGTTTGGAGTTAAAGTTCAACATCTTTCCTTACCCGTTTTATCGTCCTCATGTGGTGCTAGAAACTGCGAGCTCGTTTTAGTAAAAAAAGGTGCCAATTTTGGCACATTTAGCTGCGTCTTGTTTCCAGAGCTTTCCTCTTTTTAATTCTTGCTTTCTCCGCGCCACCTTTGCTCTTTCTACTTTCCATCTTTCAACAGCTGATCCGGCCAGGAGAACTCTGCTGCGCTGACCTGGCGCTGACCCAGTGCACCGACGCGTTACGTCAGGGTGCGTCTGCCAATAATACAGGATTTTTTTCTTCTTTTTTATAAACAAAATAGCCACCATTGGAGGCGGCACAGGGACAGCGGTAGCAGCGTATGATCAACCTAATGCCGTGACTGAGCAATGGGCTGGCCCACGAAAAAAATGTAATAAAAAAAAAAAAAAAAGAAGAAGAAAAGAATTAGACACCGGCCCTTGCGACCCAAACATCAGACCGGCCCACCGGGAATTGTCCCGGTCCTCCCGATTAGCCACTCCGGGCCTGGTCAGAGCACAGGCTCAGCCCTGACCAGTGTTGGGGGACGTTACTTTTTATAGTAACTAATTACATTACAAAATTACTGTCATTAAAAAGTAATCAGTTACATTACAGCGTCACTTTCTGATAAAAGTAACTAGTTCAGTACTTTTCCATTACAGAAAATGAAAACTCCTTTGTGATTCCTCATGCATGTTGTTAGTCAAGACCTCTATAATTATTCTACCATCATCACTCAGCGAAGTTTGGCCCGTAATCTGTTAACTACTAATACCCCCATCTCACCTACTAATACCCCTATCTCACCTACTAATACCCATATCTCACCCACTAATACCCCCATCTCACCCACTAATACCCCTATCTCACCTACTAATACCCCCATCTCACCTACTAATACCCATATCTCACCCACTAATACCACATCTCACCTACTAATACCCCCATCTCACCCACTAATACCCCTATCTTACCCACTAATACCCCGATCTCACCCACTAATACCCCATCTCACCCACTAATACCCCATCTCACCCACTAATACCCCATCTCACCTACTAATACCCCTATCTCACCCACTAATACCCCCATCTCACCCACTAATACCCCTATCTCACCTACTAATACCCCTATCTCACCTACTAATACCCCTATCTCACCTACTAATACCCCCATCTCACCCACTAATACCCCTATCTCACCTACTAATACCCCTATCTCACCTACGCGGTTTCGGCGGTTTACAGGATTGTGAATAACCAGCTGTGTGGGTCAAAAGAAAACCACTCAGACTCATCATAGAAAATAAAGCGAGAATAAAGACTGGACGTTGGAGCAATGGAAAAGGTCATACAGTCTGATGAGTCCAGATTGATCTTCTAGTTTTTTTGGGAGTTCTCATCTTTTGAGAGTCCACTCACTGATGCTCGGGAAGGTCCTGACAACTTTGGAAGCAGTGAAGATTTTCTTGTTGCAATGCTTGGAGAAGTACACGATATAAAAGGGAAGCTATTTATATTCACACTATGGGTGTTTCCCAGGTGAGGATGGATTTCCTTTAGATTCTGGTTGAGCTCAAAGTTTCTTCTTTATGTCATCTCACTGAGACCTCACCACCGGCTCCATCAGCATGTGCCTTAGAGACAAATTTATAAATAAAACATTCATATCTGGAATTAATATATACAGTGTATCCGGAAAGTGATCACAACGCTTTAGTTTTTCCACATTTTGTTATGTTACAGCCTTATTCCAAAATAGATTCAATAAATTTTTCCCTCAAAATTCTACAAAAATACCCCATAATGACAATGTGAAAGAAGTTTGTTTGAAATCTTTGCAAATGTGTTAAAAATATAATTTGGAGAGACACACATGTCTACTGTATATACGGTCCCACAGTTAACAGTGCATGTCAAAGCACAAACCAAAGCCATTAAGTCCAAGGAATTGTCTATAGAACTCTTAGACTGATAGAAGCACAGATCTGGGAAATGGTACTGTACAGACATATTTCAGCAGCATTGAAGATCCCAATGAACAGATTGGCCTCCATCATCTGTAAATGGAAGAGGTTTGGAACCACCAGGACTCTTCCTAGAGAGAAGGGCTTTAGTCAGGGATGTGACCAAGAACCCCATGGTCACTCTGAAAGAGCTCCAGTATTTCTCTGGGGAGAGGAGATCCTTCCAGATCATCTTTGCAGAACTCAGCTAATCAGGCGTGTATGGTAGAGCGACCAGATTAAAGCCACTCCTCAGTAAAGGGCACATGACAAGCGACTGGAGGAGAAAAGAAATACGACATTAAACCCGACCAGGATGACAGGATTAAAAACCCTAAGCTTATGGTGCTTCAGTGTCTGTGTGTGTCTCTCTCACTGTCTGTAATAACTTGTTTGATATTATTTATCTATTAATCATGATTGGAGATCACTGAACCACTTTAAAAAAATACAATATTGACTAAAGTATTTCCCCAAACCTGCAATGACTTTGTATCCAAATACATACACTTACTGTAACCAATATTAAGTCGTCCTACTTTTGCACCTTTAAAAAGTTATGAAAGTAAAGAATTATATAATTTTTTTAATGAATCCATTTAGATATAAAAAAAATCTGTTATGAAGATGTTTATTTTTTTAAAACTTGTGATGAAATTTGTTGTGAATGAAAAACATAAAAGGCATAAAAGCGATTGATTGTGTAGATGTTTCAAGTACAGTACGGTGATGAGACACTTCGCCGCAGTTAAGTAGTTGAATGTTGCAAACATTTTAAAGTAGGTTGTATGTCCGTGTATGACGATCCCAGCTGAAGAACCCACTGTGGGCGTTCCTGTCAACATTCAGCAAATGGAACGTCTGATCTTCAAAAAGTCAACTTGTGGAAGAGACGCCTCTGTGTGTGTGAACTGTACACACAATCATTCACCAACACCATTGCACGCTGCACATTGCAACTCGGCTGGAACTTGTCCCCACCCCGTACAGTCCTGACGTCGCTCCATGTTGTTTTATGTTTTATAAATGTGTGTACAGAAAAATAACATTTCCAGCTTACACTAAAATGCCATAGATTGATGGTTTGTATGGAAGGTCCTGAAGTCAAAGAGAGGCTAAAAAAGAACGGACCAATTCTCAGTCATTACCAATAAATGTGATGATTTCAACACTGACCTGCTGAATACAAGAAGAGTCAGGACTGAGTGACCTGCTGACTTTAACACTAATTGCTGAGACACATTCTCAGGCCTGAACCAACCTCTATTCTGGGTAAGAGCGCCTGCCACATGCTGTAAATGTAAAAGGTAAATGTGGGCAGAACAGACTGATGGGTACGACGAATTCAAAGAACACCCAGTGATATTATCTACATGCAACTCATCACAGCCCATTCAGCTCATTGCATGTTTTTAGACAGAGAAGAAAAACCAGAGATATCAGGGGGAAAAAAAAGGAATGAAGGTAAAATGCACTCAGGATCTCAGGATGCTCAGTAACGCAGCTTTTCTCCATAAACAAGGAAAAGCCAAGAAGTAAGGTGTTGTTACTGTAGATCAGCTTTTAATCAGAACTGGTTGGTGTTGTAGTAAAAATAGGTTTTTACAATTTTAATCAGTCAGAAACTTGAAAGTTACTTTAAAGCAGACCAATTTCTGTGAATTTCTACTTTGTCCAACATGCATGTGTTTTTCTGTATTTTAATAACAACTACTTTGGCAAACAAAAGGCCATTGTTTAAATGGTGGTGGGATGATCAAGCAAAGATACACAAACACATGAGCTACAGTCATGATGCATTTATAAAGATTTAGACGACAAAAAAAAAAAAAAAAAAAAACTCTCCTGCCGGTTCATATTTTTCCCAAAGCTAAGAACAGATTTTAAAGTTTTAATATTCTGTACAAGAAATCAACCAAAAATGATTCGAGCTCCTCTGAGAACCCATCACTCTGTCCACTCAATCTGTGCAGCGCTCCCTCCGGCCCCGCCCGCTCCATGCTGTGCTTCAGGGCATCTTCCTGCGGTCCTTCACAGCGTTGCGTTTCCGCTTCTTGCTCAAGAAATTCTCCAGCTTCCCGCTCTTTTTCAGCTCGCTGTACTTCTCGGCCAGCTGCAGTTTCTTCTGATCGGCTAAAGAAATGGAAAGTGAACAAGAAATTAGACTTACTCTAAAACTTTTATATTACAGTACAGTGACAGAGAGTGGGAAAAATTACCTGTGTCTAATGTGAAAAACGCGCTAAAGTTCCTGACATACAACCTCAATAAGAATCTCCTAAATGTTTCAGATCGGAATCGCATAAATATGACGTGTTTTATCCTAGAAATGAGAGCAAAGACGTGCATGTGTGTCTTTTCACATTAGAGTCAAATAAAAGTCACGTGTAATTACTGTGAACCGTCATGACATGCAAATCCAACCTGTAATGTAAGTTGCCTCTGAGTTTCCAACACTCTGATCTTTTCTCCTTCAGCCACTGACATGTTACTTTCCCCGTCCTTAAAACAAGCCCCAAATCATCACCTGCTGACGGTTGATGTTTGTAGGTGCTGTACATAAGGACCAAACATCCCCACCCTGTCTCATCACTATATCAGATTAAATAGACTTCAGACTTTTTTTGTTTGTTTGTTTCTCTTTGCAATTTTGCAAACCGTAGTCATGCTCCATGTCTTTCTTGGAGAAAAAGAACATTTTTCTAGCCACACGTCTGTAAAAGTCATCCTTACCCAGTCTTCGTCATGACAACAATATCAAAAAATCTGTGTGTAAGGAGTTTACTGAGTCGTGTCTCTCACATGAAGAAGCTCTGGGGGTTGCTGACTGATTGACAGGTCCTGAAGTCTCCCTATGTGTAAACAATCCTTTTTTTTCTTTTTGTAAACACTATTTTGTTCTTTTACATTAAATTTTTTTTTACATTACTTAGTGTACAGGGGACTGAGAGTAACGTAATTTCAATTCGTTGACAATAAAGTTGACTTTTTTTTCTGGCTCTAAAGTGGTGAACCTTGATTGGTTTAGAGATGGCTCTTATAACCCGTCTCAGTTTAACAAGCAGCAACAGGTCATGGCTGATGTTCTTTCATCTGTCTTAATGAAGACACACACCAGAGTGCTCCAGAACATAAAACTGCCCTTATAGTGTCAGTCACACTTCTTGATGATGATGATGATGAACTAATCTTATGCATCTCATCGGTAACACATGCTCGCCAATAATGACTAATGCAGAAGGGTGTACTTATTTTTTCTAACTTAGGTGTGTTTGTCATCCGAGATAATTTGTGCACTTATACGACTGTATATACAGTGTGTATGTCACCTGATAAATAAAACACAGACCTGAAGAAGTGTTTTGCTCAGAACATTAAACAGCTGCAGGTACTGAAAAAAGGTTCTGAATTTAGAGAACTCACATTTCTTGAGATAGAAGGGTCGATGTCCGTCTCCCACCAGCGCCCTCTGCTTCCTCTTATAGGACAGGTCCTTCTGTCTCTGCTGCTCTTGTCTTTGGTGGTTACGCTTCTGGTTCTCCTGCACACCAGATGTTCCAAGACACAGTGTAAAGCAAAGTGTTACCTCAACTGTCTGCTTAAAATATTACATTCCTAAGCTCAGGTCTGTCTGGAAAAAAGTACAGCCATCATTAATGTAATGAGAAACAGAGACCATCTGATCAGAAGTCCACCCCTGTCCCAGAATTACAGTGTACAGGCTGCAATCAGCAAAGATCTGTGTGAGAACTAGAAGTGTAATTAGGAGTTTATTACATGTCACGTGTCATTACATGGCTGGATAATTTCCGGACAGACCTCGTGAACTGGATGTGTTACGTGTTAACTTGCCATTCTCTTTAGAAAAGCTTTCAATTCTTCTTTTTTTGTATTGGATTTTACTTTCTTCAGCTTTTTTTTCACAATCTGCAAAAAATAAAACGGTTAAAAGAAACAAGCAGGACGGAGATTCTCCAATAAACTAATCCATACGACTCCTAATCATAGTAACTCTAAACAAACCTCGGCTTCTTTTTCTCTGATGTCATTGACGAATTTGTACGTCTGGCTAAACACGGCGGGTTTAAATTCACCAGAAAGATCATCAAAACGAGGATCCCTCAAAGTCTGGAGGATAGAAGAGAGAATCAGCTCCGTGTGTATTCATTCTCAGGACTCGTGTAAAAAGTTTCATGACTTTAGGAGACTTACAGATTGCTTAACAGATCCTGTTTTCCTCAGAAAAGGCACCGGTCTCTTGGCTGAAATCTCATCGGGTCTAAAGGGCACAGGATGTAATAAGAAGGTGGAAGAGGAATAACACAGTTAAACATGATGAGGGTTAGCGCGATACCTGTTCTTGCTCATGCGCATTGCAGGTTCTGGACGCTGCTTTTTCTTTCTCGCTGCATGAATGAGTTTATTACACGCCTTAGTCCCCAGTTTGTTCTGTAACTTTATGATCTCTTCGAATGACATCGTTGACAGATCTGTTCATGAACATACAAAGAGTGGAGGCCAAACTGTTAAAATGTTTACATACAGTACTGTGCAAAAGTCTTGACCCCCCCTCATTTCTTCATATTGTTCTTGTAAAGCTCCAGACATTCCTGTATTTTTTTAAAATAGACTTGAGGAAAAGTTCTCCAGGCTTCCTAAAGGAGTTTTTCTAATTTATTTTTAGTCCAGTCCCTGTACCTGAGCAGTTTCAAAGTAATGTTTTTTATTTGTTAAGGCACACGATGACTTATGAATCATTAATGCATAAAAAACATCTAACTTAAGGTGTGAACCAGTGAGAAACAGGTGCAGATGATGACAGATGTTCAGGCCGTGATTAGTAACTGCTGATGCTGAATGCTGAGTGGTTGGAACAGACGAGAGGGGAAATGAGGTCGCTGCTGAGGCTTATAAATAAACTACTAGTTTATAAACTGTAAACCATTTGTTCCCATTTATTACATTTATTTCACCATGAAGGGATGAGGAGGGTCAAGACTTTGCATGATTACATCACAGCTGTAAATCCTCCCTCATTAATAAAGGGATTAGAGATCTGCTCACCCTGATTAAACTCGGTCCCGGTGTGTAAACTGGAGTCTGTAGTTTGGTCATGTGACTCCTCTGCCCCAGGTGTGTCCATGCTCTCGACTCGCCCGTCCTCACTGTAATTATCTTCATCATCATCATCATCTTCGACTCCTTCATCAGACTCCTCGCCGCTCTCTTCCTCCTCGTCCTCTTCAGGCTTCTCTGTTTTTTCCACTTGTTTACTCAACAGAGCAAAGTTTCTTTCCATCTCTAAAGCATCATCATCCTCATCCTCATCATGAAATGATCCCATAACTTGTGCTGGATTCATCCTTTTCATCTGAGCCTGACTTGTAGACTGGAAATTGTGTTTACGAGATGGTTGTTGTTGTTTTTTAGGACTCATTGTGCTGAAAATTGCAAAAACACAAACACAGGGAAGTTATAGAGCTACAAACACACCACAGTCTGACTAACACACACTCCCCAAGTTTAAGGTGACTTTCACTAGAGAATAAAACCGTTGAATACATTTTATTTTATATATACATATTATTCATATAAATTACTAAACAATCTGGTAAAGACTCGTTATAGTAACCATGACGACCAAAATATACAGTTTATCCTCAAGATGTTTACTGTACACTTATCATTCCATTACACCACACATCCACTTCTGTTATTAAACATAAATTCGTATTAAAATGATCATAAACTCACACAGTCACTCACTGCTAATGCTAATCAACACAGAGCCATGCTGCCTCGAGCCTGCAGTAAACACTTCCGGGTGACGAGATCACGCAGAGACGATCAGTTACGCGAGTGACCGGCAGGGGGCAGGCTCGTTCACGTCCATGAGAAAGGCGAAATCTGATTGGCTGTGACGTTTCATGCTGCGCTGTAACCATGGCAACCGCACTCACCATGGTTTATACTTTCCTTTTCAGTTAAAAGTACAGTTTATCTCTGTTATGCTACATGTTTTGGACAGGTCTAACATCGTATTTCTGAAGCTGATAATTCTGTCCACTGTTTTATCTCTTAAATACATTATTTGTTGCTATTGCTTTAATCAACCAGGTGCTATTGAATATCTGACTTTTGCTTTTTTTAAACTCTGTAAATGTGTAAATAACAATAAGTGAGTTATTCACACCCATAACTAAATTACCTGCTAAGGTTGCATCTTTTCCCCTAGAACTGGTTTAATATAAATCATTATATATGATTTATATAAAATCATAATAATAGGATATATATATATATATATATATATATATATATATATATATATATATATATATATATTTAAAAATGAATGTGTTATTTAATTATGTGAGGTATGAGCTACTCTCAAACAATCAATCACTTTATAGCAATAAAATTGTAAAATGTGTTGACAACATTTTTAATATTAAGCGACTGTTTGAGTGGACAATCTTTGCCCCTAAATGTCCTGTATTGCAGACTTAGATTGCAGCAGGACAGGTGCACTATGTGGATTGTTAGTTCTTTTTTAAAACTAAAATTAGCACTGTTAATGTGTGTGTGTGTGTGTGTGTGTGTGTGTGTGTGTGTGTGTGTGTGTGTGATTTCCAGTTTGTCATATTTATAAATTGACTCTGAATTATCTCAGTTCCAGTTCAGAATATCTGTAATATTTTACTAGTTATAATATAATATAATATAATATAATATAATATAGATTTAAGATTCAATAATTTAAGATCAATAACCAAAAGTATGCAGTTTCTCTCTGGGATTAAAAAAGTTCTTTGAATCTTGATTCTAGTGTATCTGTAACTGAGGGGACTCAGACATTGCGACACTTTGTTCTGATTGGTCACCTCACTGGTGATGTCATTGTTACGTCACTTTCAGGGAAACGACACAAGCCTCGGAGGCTGTACTTGGCCCCGCCCCTTCCGGTGTACGCAGACTCAGAGTCTCACACACAAACACACAGAGAGGACCGGCGGAGTTTATCAGGGAGCTCGGGTTCGTCTGTTAGTGTTCACTGGTGTAAGAGACTGAGGTGAGTGTGTGTGTCAGTGAGAGAGAGAGAGAGAGAGAGAGAGAGAGTGTGTGTGTGTGTGTGTGTGTGTGTGTGTGTGTGTGTGTGTGTGTGTGTGTGTGTGTGTGTGTTTTAAGTCCTGTCCCTCAGAGTGCGGCGTAGCTGCAGTGCTAAGCTAAGAGTCAAACTTGCAGAAAGTTCTAGAAAGACTCACCTTCATTTAATAACACGGCTGTGTGCGTGCGTGCGTGCGTTACAACACGCGCGCAGAGACTCCACAAACTGCTCTCATTACCGTTGGTTTTTATCAGTGTTTAGCTAACTGTCACAGAGCTGAGGCTTACACACACACACACACACACACACACACCCATAGAGGGAGTGAGAGTGAGTATTGTTTCTGTGGTGTTTGTGTTTCTGTGGTGTGTGTCTGTGTGTATGGGGTGTGTGTGTCTGTGTGTATGGGGTGTGTGTGTCTGTGTGTGTATGGGGTGTGTGTGTCTGTGTGTGTATGGGGTGTGTGTGTCTGTGTGTGTATGGGGTGTGCGTGTCTGTGTGTGTATGGGGTGTGTGTGTCTGTGTGTGTATGGGGTGTGCGTGTCTGTGTGTGTATGGGGTGTGTGTTTTCAAGGTGGTAACAAAAAGTTCAGAGAAGTTTTGTAACACACCACTAAGTGTCAGTACTGTACAAGGAGGCTCACACAGTCACAGTGAGCACCGACTTTCATTAGTCAGTGCATCAAAAGTCATCACCCCGGTGTTTTGAGCGACACACACACTGAAGAAAATCACTGGAAGATGACGAGAGATCAGGAAGACCTGCAACAAACTCAACCCCCAGAAATGTTGAAACCATTCTGCGAATAGTGCGTGATGATCGTCGGAGAACAATCCACATCATCGCTGCTGTCGGTCCCCCTCACGTATGATTTGAACATGTGTTGAGTTCGTCCCCAGAGCCGGTGTACGAGTACGGCCCCGAGACGAAGCAACGGCCTTCACATTGGAAGAGCCCATCATCTTCATGACTGAAAACATCGAGGCAGGTCCACAGCTCAACCGAGTGTGTGATCATTCTTCAACAATGGCGGCATTGTACATCGAAAATCTGTGCCAAGGCGCCAATTGAATAGTATTGTCAGGTTGCCGAGACATCAGAGCGAGGGTGTTTGATGAAGAATTTATAAACAGAGTTAATCTTGAAATATTTTTAAAACATTTTTGTGTGTGTGTGTACTGAGGGAGACTCACTTCAGTAGACAAACTGATTGATTTGTTACACCTGACTCTCTCTCTCTCTCTCTCTCTCTCTCTCACACACACATATGTTTAAACTAAACAGTTAATAAAAGCTGTGTCCTGTTTTTACTTCATGATAGGGTTCTAATAAAACGTGCTTTATGTCAATAACTGTATTACTAATTTGTTAATAAGAGCAGGTCAGTGTTAATTATTAATGACTATGGTGTCATACAGTGTTATTTCATTAATGTTATTATTATTATTATTAATAATAAGAGCAGGTCAGTGTTAATTATTAACAGCTATGATGTGGTATGGTGTGATTATTTCCTGTTGTTTGTACCAGATGGAGATTGAGGACGGGGTGGTGCTGACCCAGGACTCTGTAGAGAAGAGGCCAAAGCGAGCGACCCTGTTAGACAGCGGGGAGGATTTTGAGATCCTAGAAGAGGATGATGATGGGGTAGAGGATGATCTCCCTCCTTTAGAGGATGCAGGAGGTGGAAAGACAGAAAGTGCTGAGATGACTGCAGCGGTGAGCGAGGTGCCGGAGGAGGGTCAGTCCCCTCCCCAGGAGGAGTGGCTGGATGTGTTAGGTATCCCGGGTTTATATCAGTGTTGTGTGCGGGTTTTTTTTGTTTGTCTTTTTCGTCCCCAGTAATAAAATGCATAATCTAATTAAAATGTGTTACCTAGGAAACGGGCAGCTGAGGAAGAAAGTTTTAGAAGCTGGGTCTGGTCCTGACAGTAAACCTCAGAGGGGCCAGAACGTCACCATCAACCTTAGGACCGCTCTGAGCGACGGCACCGCGGTGTCCGAAGAAAACAACCTAATCTTCACTCTTGGTGATGGTGATGTCATACAGGTAACTGCTTCTGGAGTCAGGACTCATGTTGGGACTCATTTATCTTTGTTTTGTTTATTACACAAACTTGGCTCTGCCTTCACTACACACACATACACACTCATAAGCGCATGCTAAAATGTACAGCGCCATCTGTTAAATTCTGAGATAAACTAAAGATTTTTATTTCAAGGTCGAGTTAACTTTTTTTTATTTTATGATATAAGGGCGTTTTCCATTTACATTTTAAATTAGCATGTCTCCTCTTCCTGAGGGCTGATTATGATGAAACAAAGCCTACGTGTTGCCTCATCAGAGCCTCAAGCCTGTGCAAACCCTGTTAAAATTAGTTTTTATGTGACGCACGTACAAACAAACAAAATACCATCTTGATGTGCTTTATTACTCTATTACTCATCTAACGTTCTTCCATAAAGATAATTTGCAAATATCTTCAATGTACATACACGCCACCTTTACAATGTTTATTATGTAAAGTTATACTTCAGCCATCAGTCAAATTTGGGTTCTTCTCAGTACTTAGTAGACTGACCCCGCCTTATCTTGTTCCTTATGGGCAATGACCTCTTAGTCAGTAATATTTGTGGGTTTCCGTGCTGCAACTGCTTTTTTTTTTTTTTTTTCCTTCAAAATTTTATATTGGATTTAAGTCAGGTGACTGAAATGGCCTCTCCAGGACCCCCCAGGTAACCAAGTCTTGGTGGACTTTAAAGTATGCTTGGGGTCATTATCCTGTTGGACAGATGACCCCAAGGTCGTAATGGTGTGAGGTACTTTGCTGGTGACTTGGTCACACCTAACCAGCACGACAAAAACAGCAATCGACACGCAAATCCCATCTGTTTTACACTTAGTGGGAGCGTCATTTATTATCCAACAGGACAACGACCCCAAACACACCTGTAGGTTAAGTTAGAGATATATATGTCCAACAATCCGGTTGAGATGGGATGGGATGTTGGAAGAGAAGGCGTGGCTCACGGTCTCTGCTCTAATTTATCCCAAAGGTGTTCTATCTGGTTTGGGGCCTAACTATCGAATATTTTATAATCAAGTATTCTACCAAAAATTGTATTGATTAATCGAGTAATCGGATAAAATGTACTTTTGCTTAATTAGATAGCAATGTAAAATATATAAGAGAAACAAAAATTAATTGGTTTTCTTTTTAGAAAAATCAATTTTTTTTTTTTTTTTTTGATGCAGTTCAATTCAATTTTAGCACTTTTAACAATTGGCATTGTCCCAAAGCAGCTTTACACAATCAAAATAATTTTTTAAGGTGGTATGGAATTTTAATGTGTATGAATTAAAATGGTCAGATAGTCCCTGGTGAACAAGCCGAGGGCGACAGTGGCAAGGAGAAACTCCCTGAGATGGTAGTAGGATAAAACCTTAAGAGGAACCAGACTCAACAGTAAACCCATCCTCATTTTGGTGAAACAGAGAGCAGGAATTGATCTGCATTCATACTGTGTGTTAGGTGGCAGGCAGTTCAGCATAACAGTTAATGTTAATTGATGTTAATATGGAGTCCAGTTAGTTATTGGAAACTCAGGTAGACTTGTAGGATTTCCAGTCCTGAACTATCGAACAGTCAAGTCCTCAGAGAAACAGCTGCCAACACCAGTCGAGGCCAGAACCGTCTTCTAGGTAGGGAGAACCATCCCCAGACACGAGACGCATCCCAAAGAGACACACGGGGCATCCATGTGATGAGATCTCCAACCAGATGCGGGGCACCAGGATGGGTCAGACAGCGGATCACTGGCAGCTCAGGAACATCATGTGTAGCTCGACAGAGAGAGAGCAGAGGAGAGAGAGAGAGCAGAGGAGAGAGAGAGAGCAGAGGAGAGAGAGAGAGCAGAGGAGAGAGAGAGAGCAGAGGAGAGAGAGAGCAGAGGAGAGAGAGAGAGAGAGCAGAGGAGAAGAGATAACAGTTAGGTCTGGTCACAGTCATATAATGTATAATATAAATGTATATTTACTGTAGAATGCAAGCAGAGACTCCGGCAGGACTAACTATGACAGCATAACTAAAAGGGAGAACCAGAAGGAAACACAGACATAAGGGGGAACTGAGATGTAAAGCAACCAATCACCTCACTGTCAACAAACCTGAGTGATCAATGAGAGTGAGAAAGACAGCATCCAAACATACCAGTTCACCATAATACTCTACGTCCATGAGTCCCTTAGATCTGCACCTTTACTCAAAGCTAATCTATTTATAAAAATGCTTGATTTGAATAAATAGGTTTTTAGCCTGGACTTAAACACTGAGACTGTGTCTGAGTCCCGAATACTAATTGGAAGACTATTTTATAATTTTGGGGCTTTGTAAGAAAAAGCTCTGCCCCCAGCTGTAGTTTTCATAATAGGCGGTACTGATAAGCAGCCTGCATCCTTTGATCAAAGTAGGCGTGGCGGATCGTAAGACACTAGCAGTTCGCTCAGATACTGCGGCGCGAGACCATTTAATGCTTTATATGTCAAAAGTAGTATTTCAAAATCAATGCGAAATTTCACAGGGAGCCAATGCAGTGAAGTTAAGATGGGGGGGGTTGTGCTCGTATCTTCTGGTTCTAGTGAGGACTCTCGCTGCTGCAGTCTGGACTAGCTGAAGCTTGTTTATGCACCTAGTTGAACAACTAGACAGTAAGGCATTACAATGGTCCAACCTAGAGGTGATAAAAGCATGAGCTAGTTTTTCTGCATCGTTTAGCGACAATATATTTCTTATCTTGGCAATATTTCTGAGGTGAAAGAATGCTATCCTGGTAATATTATCTACATAAGCTTCAAATGAAAGGCTGGAATCTATAATCACATCAAGGTCTTTTACTGTTACACTTGATGGAACAGAAAGGCCATCTAAAGTTACGGTGTGATCTAGAATCTTACTTCTAGCTGTATGCGGTCCTATGACTAGAACTGGATCTGGATTAAGCAAAAGGAAGTTTATTAGCATCCAATTTCTTATGTCCTGCACACATTGCTCAACTTTAGTAAGCTGGTTTATCTCATATCTCTCCAGGGTTCAGTTTTAGGCCCACTGCGTTTTTCCCTATACAAGCTTCCTCTGGGCAACATAATCCGTAAGCCTGGTATTAGTTTTCACTGTTATGCTGACGATACACAGTTATATGTCTCAGCAAAACCTGATGAGATAAACCAGCTTACTAAAGTTGAGCAATACGCTTTGACCAGTATGATCGTTATACCAGGGAGCGAGTTCCTTGTCTTTAATAATTTTTCTTTTAACTGGAGCTACATTATCTAAGGTATAACGGAACGTCGACTCTAAATATTCAGTCGCCTGATCGAGTTTTGTGGAGTCAGACGGTGATCTAATTAAAGTTGGGAACTCTGGGAGATTATTGATAAAACTCTGTGTGGTAGTTGATGTAAAGGTACGTTTAGTACGGTACCGTGGCGCTGTGCATACATTATTACTGTGACACACTTGAATTGAGACAAGATAGTGATCTGATAACTTCAGACAATGCACTTGTAAATAAATTTCTTATACTTAATCCGAAGAAAATTATTAAATCTAAAGTGTGACCTGCTTTATGAGTGGGTCCTACTACACACTGATTTAATCCTACTGAGTCCAGTATGGACATAAATTCTTTACGCACAGGGTCTTCTGGATTCTCAAAATTAATATTAAAATCTCCAGCAATTAACACATTGTCTACAGAAACGACTAAGTTTGAGAGGAAATCTGCAAATTCACTAAGAAATTCAGAGTACGGCCCTGTGTGAGCTGACTTAATATTTGTAGCTACACTTGTTATGTTACTATAGAGAACTTCAAATGAATCAAATTGGTGTCTGTGTTTTTGTATAATAGTCAAATTATCATTGTGAATAACTGCGACGCCTCCTCCTCTACCAGTTAACCGAGGCTGGTGTATGTAGCTATATTCAGGAGGACTAGCTTCATTTAGAGCCACATACTCGTCCTGTTTAATCCAGGTTTCTGTTAAACAGAGTATATCAAATTCCTGATCCGTGATAATTTTATTAACTATAACTGCTTTAGATGCGAGAGATCTAATATTTAACAGTCCTAGCTTCAGATCAGAGGTGCCGGCTGCGCATTCAGTGTGATACAGCATTTTTATAAAAAATAAACATTGTCATTATTCACAATACAAGGAATACCTTATATATCTGTCTCACCTATGCAGTTTAACTTACAGTGAGATGCGGTGTTATCGGCGTTCCGCAAAATTCTGGAAGGTCAGCAAGCTTCCTCGAAGCCGGCAAAAAAGTTAAAAATGTTAATTTTTTTTAGAAAATGTAAAAAAAATTCCCGCACGGAAAGATGGATACGTAATCGCAGCACCAAAACTTGCAGTGAATTAAGATGAACCGTACTTCCGGCCACCGCGCGATACCGCGTAGGTGAGATGGGGGTATTAAAGTTGACTGAGATGAATTAAGGGCATTACAGTGCCATACATTCTTATTTTAAAGCTATTTCTCAGATGCAAAAACTAAAAAAAAAAGGTATTTCAATTGACTTTAGGGATAAAAAAAAAAAAAAACTAAGGCACACATTGAAATAAATAATTATACAAAAACACTAAGGTGTGCAACTAATCTTTCAGGCCTAAAAGTTTTAAAATCTACAGCTCAGGCATAACATTTTACTGAGAATTTCTGCCATTTTCTCTTCCTGGTTTCTTCTTCTCTTGGCTCACTGTGGATAAAGTAAGTGCTTTTTCTTTGTTGGTGTTTACTGGCAGCTTGCATCTGGAAGCGCACTTTGTCAAAAGCGCACTGTCAACAAATAATTCCGCAAAAAAATAACGCAAGCTTTTAAAATTAATTAAAAGAAGCTTTGAGGCAGAAGATTTTGCCTCGATCATTTTTTGTAATTGACTTACTCGAGGAATTGTTTCAGCTCTAATCTGGTTGAGGCCAAGACTGAGTGCAGGCCAGTCAAGTTCTTCCACACCAAACTCTCTCATCCATGTCTTTATGGACTTTGCTTTGTGCACTGGTGCGCAGTCGTGTTGAAACTGGTGTGGGGTTGTTTTTCAGGAGTTGGCATCCACTCCTTAGTTCCAGTGAAATGAACTCTTAATGTTTCGGTGTACAAAGACATTTTGGACAATTTTATGGCTTTGTGGAAACAGTTTGGGAAACGGCCCCTTCCTGTTCCAACATTGACTGTGCTACGAACAAACGAGCTTCTAAAGGAAACGGTCAAACATTTCAATAAACACACTTCTAAACCTTTTGGAAATCCAATCAGAAGAGTTGAAGCTGTTATAGCAGCAAAGAGCCAACATCATATAAAACCCTGTGGATTAAGAATTGGATGTTACTCAAGTCGATGTGTGTGTGTGTATGTATATATGTAAACGTGTGTGTGTGTTTGTTTTTGTTTTTCCCCAGGCGTTGGATCTCACTGTGCAGTTGATGGAGATGGGTGAAACGGCTCTGATTGAAGCGAGTGCCAAATACGCATACGGCGCACAGGGGAGGTGAGAGTGTTGACTGACGCCATCAGTCCGGTGATTTACACAGACGTGTGAACCTTCACACACTTTGTGTAGGAGCTCCACATGCACACTCCTGCTTAGTGCTCGAATATACGCTGTAATAATCTTCAACTAAGGGTTTAAAGATGGTCGACTAATTACTACAAATTAAACAGACATACAGTGAAGTGTGTGTAATGTAAAGCTTGAAAATAGTTTTGTTGTTAATAATACTTATTAAGCGCAGACTCACTGAGGCCCTGTACTGTATGTAACACTGTGAGATTAAACATAGATAACTGCACTCAAGTTTTGTGTGAAAGGACTCGTCTATCTAAATACCAATCTACCCCACGAGCTCTCAGCCTGCCACGCCCGCTCGTTTCTCATCGTCAGGATCGACAGATCAGGATTGTGTCTAAGTAAAATGCGTCATATCTTGGTGAACTATTTAATTCATTGTAGTAAGGAGGTTAAGGTTGTGGCCTGATAGTAAGTGATGAGTTTTACTCGATGTGGGAACCTGAATTCGATTTTGATGAGTTATCACTAAGCAAGACATCCTGAGGTCATAAAACAGGGTGAGTTTTTTATGGGAAAACTATTTTATTTTTTATGTTGATCAGTTTTCAAGCGATGAAATTGTTCCACACACAAAAATACATGACGCGCACCAGTATAACTAGACTAGACACTTTACTGGCATAAACAGAAGGAGTCCAAAGACAAGATGTTCATAACTATACTGGAATTATTATGTAACTGCTTTCTTCAACAGTGAAACTGTTCAACTGCACTTGATCGAGCTGCACTTTAGTATAATGTCTATCTGTGTTAGTTTGTTATTTGCTGATTCTGTTTACACTGGTAGTTAATAATAAAAAAAAAAAGTTGCTGCCAAAAACTGCTCAGACATTTGACCAGATTAATTTTGAGCTGCTGGAAAAAAATTAACTTCACAATACAGTAAATTGTCCACTGGAGAGCGCTATTCACAAAAAATAGGATGTCTCATGTAAAGTAAAATGTTTATGTTCTGATTCTTTGGAAGAAGCAATTAAATGAACTCTTGAGACCTTTCAATACAGGTGCACGCACACACACACACAGAGACACACACAAAGTATAAATAATTAGCACAACATTTAAAGCATTCTTTTGCATAATAGTCCTAGCATCCTGGCAGAACACTGGTGTGAAACTACTTTGGAGGTTTGTTTTTTTTCTCTGTTTTTTATAACTTATTAAAAATATATATATACGTTACCGCTAAAAAAAAATTAGGGTCACTAGAAATTTTATTGTTTTGCAAGAAAATACGCACAATGAAAGAGGTGCAAAAAGGTCTGAAAAGAAAATATGGCCAAAGAACAAGACATGCTGACATTATCAGAGTTAGAAATAACGATTTTGAGGAAAATGATGAATGTGTTGTTTAAACACAAAATGCCTTCATCAAAACAAAAACGCTTTTTTCAGCTGGTGGATCACAGACATTCTAGCTGTCAATTTCTCCAGATAATCTGATGAGATTTCACCCCGTTCTTCCTGGAGCGTCTCCCACATGATGGATTGGCCTGATGGACTCCTCCTCCGGTCCATATGGACATTCTGCTCCTACTGTAATTGTTTGTGTAATGGAAGAAATTGTTCGTGAATTGCATGAAAATGTAAAATTTGCAAGTGATCCCAAACTTAACGGTAGTGTAAATGTAAAGATTTTGGATTCCAGCATCTAACACGGGGTCTCGACTTATCGTTACGGATGTAGTCACAACTCTCACTGTGCTCATATACAGACCTGGTGAAAGTTATGAAGTCAGTGACCCAGATCTCCTTTACATCTCTATGTGGTATCCGTCTCACACAGGTGTTCCTCAGTGTGTTCCTCAGTGGAACTTCAGGTGGAGTAGCTTAGCACTGCTTGTGCATGGTCCTGTCTTCACCTCCTGAGATGATGACTTGTTTGCTTATTTGGGTTCTTTTGGATCGAGACTTGCAGCTCAGAGATGTGCGTGTGTGTGCTCTCATAAGCATCTCTAAAGTTTACGTTTCCCATGTTTGTCTTTTGATTTTTAACAGTTCGACTCCCGTCGTTCCCCCGGATGCCAATTTGATCTTGGAGGTGCGTCTCCTGTCGGCTGTCGATGCTCCTGACCTGGAGCTCCTGCCTCCCTCCGAGAGGATCGCTCTGGCCAGCAAGAAACGAGAGCAGGGCAACTTTCACTACCAGCGCAGTGATTACGCCTCTGCCGTTAACTCGTACGGGATCGCCCTGCAGATAACTGAAGCAAGCTCGAAAGGTAAAAAAGACGCGGTGAGAACTGTAGGGAAAGAGGAAGTGCTGGGTGTTTATCATGTGTTTGTGTCAGAGAGTGGTACTGTTTCTGCTGATAGTTTTGTGGATTGTTGGTTTGTTTATTTATTTATTTATTTGGCGTATGCAAAGCTTACGAAAAGCTTCAGAAGTATTTGTGAGCAAAACCTATTGCATGACACACATCAAATTATGTATAATTTGTACAGCTTGCATGGATTTTCCTCTTTGATAAAATTATTATACACACCAGAGTTTTAAAAACAGAGATAATGTAAAAGGGGTGGGGCTTCTGTATCGTTAGTCTCGTTACAGATCCACAGGCAAGGACGAGTTTAATTACACTGATTTTATTTTTTTGTTTTGGTCTTTTTTTTTTTTTTTTTTTTTTTTAAACCTGTATAAGTAGCCTGTATAAAGTCCGATGTGTTTGGGGCGTTTCCTTAGGGTGTCGTGAAGCTTAAGTTACAACCAAAATCAAAATACACAAGTTTTACACACAGAGCAGATAATAGACGAGCAGGAGCCCAGGACATGGCAGATCAGTCCCACAATGCACTGTGGTGATGAAATAAGATCAGCAGGATCTGAAATATTCACAGTAGTCCATCTGGGGGTCAGGAACCATGACATGGGCATTGAGTGTGTTTACAGTGTGTGGTTTTAAAGCCTGGATCTAAATGAAAATGAAGGAAACTGCATTTAAAGCTTCCAGTTTGATGAATGTTAACTGTTTACAAATCAAGTCCAAGACCTGTTCACTAACCACTGACCCTACATTTCCTGTACCTGTACTAAGACATTGTGGTGTGTGTGTGTGTGTGTGTGTCATTCCGCTTGTTCATGTTTGCAACGCTGTAATCTACACTCTAGTCCATGTCACACACTCACTGCTCATCATGAACAGAATGTTTGATATGAAAGGTCGTCAGATCAAATTCAAAAGTAAGAAGACGCATTTCACCAGAACATGAACTCTTTTTGTTTATAGCTCATTTGTAAAGACAGTATTTCACTCTCAGTTGTGAGGTTTATACTGATTATCAGCGTGAAACTTATTATGAATATTTCATTATAACTGTAACTCCTGCTTGTGCAATGTTGTTTAATATATGACATAACAGATTTATACTGTATTATACAGTGACAATTCCCAGTCAAAGCCCGAACCTCAGCCACTGGATTCAGTACCGGTCCAAAGCCCAGATAAAAAAAAGAGAGAGTTGTGTCAGGAAGGGCGTCTGGTGTAACAACCTGTGCCAAGGTGTTGTGCGGAGCTCACTCATTTCTTTAAGAGATCAAAAATATTGGAACAGACGGATGTTTTCAGGTTGGCCCTGTTATACTAATTATTTTAAATTCGGTGACTGTCTACTATAGGTTTCCTCCCTGGATTTCAACAGTAAAGCAACAGTAAAGCATTCAGAGCGTACAACTACAACAATTTTGGAAGTTATCACAATCCAC
Organism: Clarias gariepinus; assembly: GCF_024256425.1. Classification (NCBI taxonomy): domain Eukaryota; kingdom Metazoa; phylum Chordata; class Actinopteri; order Siluriformes; family Clariidae; genus Clarias; species Clarias gariepinus. The sequence continues at coordinate 4,008,424 of NC_071114.1, forward strand.
TGTTCGGAGAAGACGTCAAGCACAGAAATACAGACTCCATGGTACATAGGGCTGTGCAAAAATATCGATACATCTAACTATCGCGATAATTTCTTTTACGATAGTGTATCGATAGTCAAACCTCAAGTATCGATCCAAGTTGTGCCAAAAAAACTCCTCCTCTGCTCCAATAGATCAACAAAACACTAAGCAGTACGGTATCAGAACAAGTAAGTAAGCAAGACATGAGTGAGCATGGCGGAAAATATAAAAACGCCTCCAGCTTTTAGGGCTGACGTGTGGCTGCACTTCGGTTTCAATACGATACCTGGGAGTACACATACTAATACAAACTATTGCAATATATCACAATATGTATTGTATCGCAATATATCGTGATTTATCGTATCGTGACCCATGTATCGTGATGCGTATCGTATCGTGAGGCCCTTGCCAATACACAGCCCTAATGGTACATGATGCGAACCTTTGATCATTAAAGACGATACAAAGTAATACGGAACAGATACAGAGATAAAACACCAGAGTTCTGGAAATGAGATTAACTTCGAACCTCGAAGTGTGGAGGATCGTAGAGATCCTACCTGTACAAGGACATCGGTCGAGCACGGTGAAGACAGTGTCATGGCTAGGACGCGCATGGCTGTTTCTGGAACATTCTCACTAATCTTTATAGATGATGGAGCAGCAGAATGAACTCAGACACATTCTGTCTTACAACTTCCAGAGAAATGTGTTCAGTCTAACTGGGAGGACAGGTTTTCCCCTACAGTAGTATATCATTAAATCTAAAAAACTTTATTTATCCCCATAGGCCAATGCAGAGTAGTTTTTTTAAAGGGATCAGTGCAAATACAAATTACAATAAAATAATATAAATAAATGCAACTGTTGGACTGATGTTAAACGGAATTAGTCCATTAGTCCAAGCTATATTGATTAAATATCTGTATAAAATATCTGGAAAAGTAAACATTGTATAAAAATATATCTGTAAATAAATATAAACTGTGAAAATGGGTGGGTACTGCTCAATAGGCGCAACAAAAAGAGAGATAGAAGAAGAAGGTGAATTAGATGGATGTATAGACCCCCTGTGATGCCTACATAACAGGTCCCTCTTTTTTTCTCCAGAAGTTTTTTAATGTCTCTCCACTGTAATACCAAATAACACCACAAGGTGGCACATCCTTTTGTTGTATAGACCTGAGCCGAATGTGTGGATCTACACGAGTAGTTTTGCTCTGATCATCACCCTAACTGAACTTATCGACCCTCAGCGTGCGATCGCTGTATACAGCAGTTCATGTATTATTAATGAATAGTGTTGTGTAGAAGTGGCATAAAGCTACAGTGTGGAATTCCCCATCCAGACATGTTATTCAGCTTCCTAACATAGTTCCGGTTCAACATAGTAAAGTTGGATGGACTAACTGCACTGAATAACCAGATTTTGCCATTAATGGATTTTTCCTTCCCTGATGGTACTGGACAAGATGATGATGATGATTCCCACACTCAACAGCCTCAGGTTGTGAAAGAGTGGTTCAAGGAGCATAAGGCATCATTTTCAAACATGGATTGTCCCCCACAGAGTCCAGACCTTCAAGAATCTTTGGGACCTGCTGGAGAAGACTTTGGCGCGGCCCGACTCTCACATCATCGGTACAAGATCCTGAAGAGAAATTAGAGCGACTCTGGACTAAAGTAAATGTTTGGTAATATTGCAGAAGCTCATCGAAATGATCAAGGCGAAAGGCGGTCCAATAAAACCTTAGTGTGTGTAACTGTTTTTTTGTTTTTTTTGGCCGGACAGTGTAATATTACGTGCTGCTTAAATTCTAATTATTAAATTAAGCTCTTGGTTTCTCCAAATCAGCACTCTGTATTACACTCATGGAAATGGAAATTACCAAAAGTCTTATGCAAGAAATAAATAACCACCATAAAAACCCCTAAACATCCTCGTGCCACCATGTCTGAGACATTTTTCTAGGGGAAACACTGAAAGAACTTCATCATGCAGCCAAAACACACTGCAACACAACGAAGGACTTCATCAGAGAAGTGGAAGGTGTTGGACAGGCCAAGGCAGCCACCAGACCGTAACCCAATTTAGCAGCAATTTCACCACCTGGTGAGGAGACTGGGAAATAAATAAAAAAAACACACACACAACTGAATGAAGCTGTGGTACAAGTCTGGAAAAGCATCGAAAAATCTAATCCAATAACCTTTAGCATTTAAGCATAATTTTGGCAAAGATATTAAACCCATGCACCTTAAATGTACGTCCACCAGAAGCAGAACATTGTAATGAATTGTTTAGAACTCGGTATACTTTAATGATCATGTGATCTAAGGAATGCTATGGCTTTGCAATAGATATGCTAACTGTATTGTCTCATAAACAGTCATGTTCAAAAAGTTAAAAACAATTTTAAAAAAATCATCTGACCGTAGCGGATCTCAAGTTCAAGTAGGCTTTGTCATTACAACCATATACTGTACAGTTAGTACACAGTGAAACGAAACAACGTACCTCCAGGACCAAGGTGCTACATGCAACATAAATTTACAACATAAATTAACAGAAACACTAAACTAGCTAACCAAGAGGCCTAGTTAGCTGGCTAGCAGAGACAGGACAGAAAGACCTAACATAAACGTAAAGTGCACGTGCAAATGTACAAACAAGAGCAACAACAACAAAGTGACAGTGTGCAACCACGACATAACAGAACATAAAATATGGTGTTGAGGTAGTGGGTAAACATAAACATTCCTTAACACAGCGGCAAGAATTGAGGAATTATTGGGCAAGTACAACCTCAGACAAACAAATGTTCAACATAGTAAAGTTGGATGGACTAACTGCACTGAATGACCAGATTTTTCCATTAATGGATTTTTCCTTCCCTGATGGTACTGGACAAGATGATGATGATGATGATGATGATTCCCGCACTCAACAGCCTCAGGTTGTGAAAGAGTGGTTCAAGGAGCATGAGGCATCATTTTCAAACATGGATTGTCCCCCACAGAGTCCAGACCTTCAAGAATCTTTGGGACCTGCTGGAGAAGACTTTAGCGCGGCCTGACTCTCACATCATCGGTACAAGATCCTGAAGAGAAATTAGAGTGACTCTGGACTAAAGTTAATGTTTGGTAATATTGCAGAAGCTCATCGAAATGATCAAGGCGAAAGGCGTGGTATTTTTTTAGAGTGTTATTGTTTATTTATTATTGTGGAGGAATTTTGGTCCATTCTCCTTCACATCATCACTTCAGTTCATGGAGGTTTTTGAACATTCTCTTATGCACAGCTCTCTTAAGGTCCCACCACAGCATTTCAGTCGTTGAGGTCTGGACTTTGACTAGGTCATTCCACAACCTTTATTCTTGTATTATTCAGCCTTTCTGGTGTAGGTGTACTGGTGTGATTCTGATCATTGTATGACCCGATTGTGACCGAGCTTGACGGCGTGTATGAGGTGCTTTCTGTTGAAATGCTATTTGGTTTTCCCCAAACATGACACTACTTTTTTTGACATTTTTTGCATTACTATGTTTTAATGATTAAATCGAGGCTTAGAGATTGTGCGATTGCACAGGTGTTGTTGTTTTTTTTTTTTGGCTTAGATTTAGTTAAACAAATGATGGCATGGTGAAATAAGTTGTATAGCTGCGTTCCCTTCCGAAGTGCACTGCACAGTGTGCTCCCTACTTCCTGCTCCGTTTGTAGTAAATGTGGGTGAAGGGGACTTCTCTTGACAAAACACCATTCGGATCACCCTCACTTCCTCTGTACGTTACTATGGTAACATAAGCACCCCGAAAACCTGTTCCTGCTACACTATGTACATATAAATATTGAATATTTATTTAAAAAAACTGATACCATTATAAAACATAATATTAAAATGTGTATAACTTGTAAATAAATTATTGATTATTGTTATTAATAATAATAACAATAAAAATATTCAAATAAAAATCTCTGTACATCTTAATTCAATAATAATAATTATTATTATTTTCTACATTATAATAGCAACATTATAATAATAATAATAATTATTATTATTATTATTGAATAAAGATGTACAGAGATTTTTATTTTAATAATTTTTTACAGATTGGATTTCTTGATTAAATTAAAATGTTAATTATTAGGTCCTTTTTAGTATGATGTCGTCCTCTATAATAATGTTAATAAATATATTAATCCTTTTTCAAGCTTTTTTTTTTTTTTTTTGCTCCAGTGAGACACAATGACTTATGGGAAATTTTTAATTCCCTTTTCCGGTGAAGTGAAAACCTGTTGTTCACTCGTTTCCTACACCATCTACATTTCCCTTTGAATGGAACATTTTTGCACTTAAGTCACACTTAACATTGCGGTTAACATTTGCTAAATACTGAGAACTGCTAAGATCAAGTGTGTGTTTACACAAAAATCATAGAATTTAAAGGGTGAGTACTAACGTTGAACACCAAATCACAGTAACGGAGTATATGATGGTTGTCATGTCGTTTGTCGTTCCAGTGGACATCAGCTCTCAGGAAGAAGAGGATCTTTTAGACATAAAGGTGAAATGCCTGAACAACATGGCTGCCGCTCAGCTCAAGCTGGACCACTATGAAGCCGCCCTGCGCGCCTGTGTCTCTGTTTTAGCTTACCAGCCTGACAATGTCAAGGCTTTGTTTCGTCAGGGCAAGGTACACTCTACTCTCAGTTATGTTTTATTTATCTTTACACGCTCATAATATCCTGAAGATCCAGATTGTTAAAGACGCTGAGAATATAAAGTATAAAACACATCTGGGGAAAGTTTTTGTGATGAATGAATTCACTCAGTAACGATTTGTTTTTCTTTGCTTTGTATCTCCAGGTACTGGCGCTGCAGGGAGAGTTCACCGATGCAATCCGAAGTCTGAAACGAGCTTTAAAGTTGGATCCAAGTAACAAGGTAACGCCGAAGCCATAAAACGAGTAGAACCTGATGCACAGGGACAAGTCTACTCTTAAATATACACCCAGGAACAGGAACTCGACCGGTTTAAAAGAAGAGCTATTCCAGACATTTAACCTTACCAGAACCGTGTCAGAGTGCTAAAGAGGAATCCCAGATAGGAACAGGTTCCTTATGAGAAACATGAAATATTGGTGCTTATAATTTAACGTGGGGGGACAAAGAGCGACTGATTTACTTTAACCACCAGAAGGTAGTGCTGTGGTCTTCCACACCGACCCGGGGGAAGGGTTTGGAGCAGCGAGAGACACACAGTCACGTCGCCTCCTACGGTCCGATTTCTCTCTAAATATAGCAGGATCCCTTGCCCTACTCCTCTTACACAGGCAGAGAAAGGGATGTGCAGTACCCTGCGCCATCACGTGCTCCTCAACCCTACCTGTCTCTGTGTGTTTGTGTGTTTTTTTTTTTCTTTTCTTTTTTTTCTTTCCCTATTTCGTCTCATGTCTGACCCAGTCACGGGTTATTAAATCCGGTTCTCGCTAATATTTATACGGATCGTTTTTTCACACCGTGCTCTTTAGGTCGCGTTTGAGTGCTGTCGAGTTTATTCTGTTTAACTATTAAACTATTGAGCGGCGAATAGGTAAAGGGAAGCAAATACAAAAAAAGTAAAACGTGAAATTTTACATATTTGTTTTATTACCCATACAGTGAAGGTCTGGTAATATCGAGCGCAAAATTTTGAAAGGCCACGTAGCACCTTAGAAACCTTACACTAGACGTGAGGCTCATGTTAATGGATGTAGCAGCTGTAGAGGACAGACGGAACATTCTCTACTTTTACTCTCAGGAACGTCTGAAAACACAAAACAAACAAGCTTGGTGTTAATGTAACGTCAGCGCCATATATATGAGGAGATGACATCGTCTTAAGTGTTACTGTACTTCCTGTGTGTTTATTGATCGTACACATTTCAAGCGGCTGCACTAGCTGCTATTTATTGGCAGTGCTGCAGATATCCTGACAGGGTATGAGATGTTCTGAATAGCTGGTGTGTCAGGGTGTGTGTGTGTGAGTGTGAGAGAGCTGCAGATATATCAGCTGCCTTTTCGCCCCCACACAAAAAGAGAGAAACACACACATGTACGCACGCGCACACACACACTTATTTTTTGACTTTCTCCTATACAGACCATCCACGCTGAGCTGTCGAAGCTGGTGAAGAAACACTCTGAACAGAAGGGTGCTGAGCAGGCCATGTACAAGAAGATGCTTGGAAACCCATCTGACATCAACACTGTACAGAAACCCCAGGCCAAGTCCTCGTGGGTGTGTATAGCGTCATCTGCACCCATAAATCATAATATCAGCAGGGCTTAGGTTTCAGTTCAGCAGGCGAGGAAGCTCAGTGTGTTTCATGGATGCCAGGGTCGTGTCGTTTATCTCACTTTATATGGGAAGTAGGATATGAGGTGCTTATGTAAAACAGCTTTTTGATGTGTGTGTTTGTGTAAGTTTGTTTTAACATTATATTTTCGGTGGCCACAATTCGGTTGACCAGTGTTCCTGTTTGCCAGGAAAATGTTGAAAAATTATTATATTATATACACCAAAAAATCATTTTACAGGTAACGCATTAAATTCATCTAAATCAATTAACATTTATTTATGTAACACCTCTCAGCAACCTAAGTTAAGCCAAAGTGCTTAACAGCATAAAAAAATGACCATAAATTGGCAATAAAATTGCAATAAAGAAACACATTAAATATTTTTTTTTAAAAACACAAGAAATGAAAAATATCAACGGTCATTCTGAATAAGTCTTAAGTTTTGCTCTAAACTTAAAAATGACAAAAAATAATAAGATAGCAATAAAAAATGCAAAACAAAATAAACCATATCGGATTTTTTTTTAATACATGAAATTATGTACAAAACAAAATATATATTTTAAAAACATGAAATTATAAACAAAATAAAACAAAATGTTTTTTTAAAACACATAAAATTATATACCAAACAAAATATATATATTTTTTTAAACACATAGACATAATACACACATACAAAATAAAACAAAAAATGTTTTTTTTTAAATACATGAAATTATATACAAAATAAAACATAAAATATATTTTTTAAACACATGAAATTATTTACAAAACAAAATATATATTTTTTAAAAACATAAAATTATATACAATATAAAACATAAAATATATTATTTTAAAACACATGAAATTATAAATCAAAAGCCATTCTGAATAAGTGCGTCTTGGGTTTTCCTCTGAATAGAGGCAGCTCAGTGATGTAGTTCAGGTGGAATAATGTTCCAGGGTTTAGGACCAGCCACTGTAAGAGAGTGATCAGCCCACAGTTTGTACCTTGACCAGGGGACCACCAGTAGGTTTTAGTCAGCAGAACGTAAAACTCCACTTTGTTGGGTAGAAATTGAAATAAATGAGCAATTCTTAACCAAAAGGATCTATAGGCTGCTTGACTTGTAACAATGACAGAGTTTTTTGGTGCCATACTGTACATCAGGACTACGGTTCAGAAGGTCCCAGGTTCAAACCCCACAACCACCAATCATTTGCCACTGTTGAGCCCCTGGGCAAAGCCCTTAACCCCTTAGATGTATAATGAGATTAAAGATAAAGGCGTATTTAATATACAGTACTGGAATGAATAGATGAACAATATCACCTTGTTGTCGTCTGTAAGTTTATTTCTCCTGAAAGAAACTTGCATACGCTCTATTAGTGTGTTGATTTACCACCACGGTGTGTGTGATGTAAGTGTTGGAAGTGTGTGTGTGAAACGCTGTAGACAGTGTTCATATCGTGCTGGCATAATACAGGACCAGTTCAGATGGATTTTCACAGTTCAACACTTTAACATTTCTCACAAGTAGGCATCAGGTGGTGTAAGATCGGGGGAATGGGACGGGGAGGAATTTTTTTTTTTTTTTTTAACTTATCAGCAGCAGTGAGTCTTTCGGATGGAAAATTTTTAAAAATAACTGGGTTTAAGTCGATTTATGTTCAAATATACTACACACACTCAAGAGTTCTTTTGTTCTTGCTGTTCAGTGAAAACCTTTGGGTTTGAGGTGCGAAGATAAATCCCACCTCCCATCAGGCTCCTCTTCAGGAGGTGAAAATGTAAGAAAGGTTGAGTCAATGATCTCCTTTTGTACATGCAGGAGTGCGATGAGAAATCTCATAGTGGGGACTTTTGGTGAGAAAAGGGTCACTCTCTCCTGGACGGCATAGATCTTTTGGATTCACTTCTCATTCTTGCCAGAATCGCTCTGTATGAGATTTCTCATTGGGCTACTGTGTGTATGAAAGTGGCTTAAAACCCTCAAATCTTCCTCCCTGATGGAGTCTTTGGCACGACATGTGCTTTGGCTCGATTTCTTGCTGTATGAAGAAGTTCCTCCCGATGTCGATCGGATGCGTTTCTCTGTAAATTGCCAGTGAGAATGTTTCTGTAGAGTTTATTGCGCTCCTCTATCATGAGCTCCATCCAAGTGCTTGTCCTACAGATTGATTTATTTTATTTCTTTTTTTTTTCCTTTCCCCCTCAGGCTTAAAATGCAGTGATTTCCTCCTGTAGACAGCTCTCTGGTCGTTATGTTGGTCTGTCTATTTTAACTACAAATACAATCTCAGGGCTCAAACCAAGAACAGAGCTATTAATTATTTTTAACTAATTATCTAACAGAGAACATCTGGGTTAGAAGAAACACCTGTCAGTCACATTTTTTAATCATTGAAAAATGGGCGGGTTTAAACAGAACAGTTAAATGTTCTACGTTGTTTGTTGTATCTATATGTAAATATCAGAGAATTGAGAATCTGTTGTTTTTTGGCCAGTGATTAAGTGTTAAAGTGAGTTTTAAAGCTTAGATTTCTTATCGCTGAGGAAGACAAGAAGGATTCTGATGTATCTCTAAATTTACAGGATTTTTATGAACGCTATAGATGCTCTCTAGATCAACAAAACTGTTTTTTTGGTTACTTTGTTTTTGCATTGTTGTTTCTACTTGATCTAGATAGAAAAATGCAAAAAAAAAAACATTATAAACCTTATAAACCTAATGATTTTTCTTCTTGTCTTTGTTTCCCACAGAGTATAAGCTGGAAGTGGTTGTTTGGTGCGACTGCCGTGGCTATCGGAGGCGTCGCCCTGTCCGTGGTCATTGCTGCTAGAAATTAAGCATGATCAGGATGCTAGCATTAACTTAATTTTAGGTACAAAATTTGTCCATTTCTATTACTTTCTGTTTCTGTCTCAGAGTATAACTTTATAGTTTATTATAAAAGCTTCTCTAAATGCATGAACGGTGATTCTGAGAAAATGGTCATGTACAAAGTTATAAATTATTGCGTGTGTAAACTTGCCATGTTATTTTCCCCTTGTAGACATAAGCTCGATATCTATCTCCTGGTCATGCTCTCTAGTCTCCTCAGTATGCTCTCTAAGTCCAGGCTCCTCTTTGGCCTCCTAAGGGACGTTATGTTTCCTAATCAGCAGGATTGTTTCTGATGTAGCCTGTGTTTATGCTGCTAGCTTGTATTCCTACAGTACATGGTTCAGTTCTAAGCAGTGGCTTGGCCAAGGATACAGAACAAACATTAGCTTGATTTAGTTAATTCTTTTGTGGTTAACACACCAGTCCACTGACTAGTTTATGGCCTGCTTTGCAGTTCGGAAGGTGTACATCACCTTTAAACTCTCTGACCAAACACTGTAAGGATTTTACTCACAAAAAATGACCAAATCAATTGGTTTAGACTTTATTGATTTCGATTTATTTTATATCTAAAAATGTAAATGGTATTTATTTTAAATAATTCATTTTTGTCTAATTTTTCTGATGTAACGATGATATAAATTTTTTTCTTTTTTTTTTCCTTTTGTTATTGAAAGCGATAACATTCCTGATGACACTTTGTTGAAATAAACTTTTGCACATTCAGTTCATACGCCTGTGATGTTCAATGGGTAGGCGTGGCTAATTAGTGTCTGATTATAAACGTTTACGTTCTCGTAGAAGGGACGTTCTATAATTAATTTTCCTCCTTAATTTTACTGTATGAACACCTTAAACCAAAAAAAAAACTCAATGTGCATCCTGGAAACACGACATTGGACATTGACTGATTAAAAAAAAAAATAATAATAAATCTGCTTATGCGAAGACCTGCCGGTGTGTGTGTCGACGAGGGAGGCTCCACAGATCGATCTGTACATTTGGGGTTTCAGATGTTATGTCAGGAAGAACCAAATTTCTCATTCATTTAAAAATGTTTACATTTGACGGCTACTGGAATCTGGGAATGAAATTAGAAAAAATGTAGAACTCACAAAATGCTCATAATATTATTATTTTATTATTATCATGTCACAGAAGCAACTGAATACAACCATAAAAACGTGTGATCATGTGAATCTATACTATTACTTTGTCTATGTTTTGGTTGGATAAAAAGAAAAAGCTCAGTTCATCATACTGCTTAAGCTGTGCTGCAAAAAAGGAAATGTCACTCTGTACTGCATAATCCTGACCTATATGTAAATAAACATAAATATAATAATGTGAAAAATGTCTAAAATGCTCTGGGTTACTGAGCATACTAAAATGTGTTTTAGTCCACCCCATGACTGTTTCCGCTCCTCACGTGTTCCAATAAGACTGTAAATAGTCCTCCCTTATTGTAACTCATGAGGAATAACTAGATCTGGCAGTGAAGCTCTCTGGACATAAGCCTGCAGAGTGAATCAAAACTGCACCTCCTAGTTTACAAGATGAGGTCCAGGGATCTCCAAGGGTCTGTGACGGATATCCATCAGGTTTGTAAGTGCATGGGGTCTCAAACTTTTACATCCTGGTTACAGATTTATGTCAGGACTCCGAACGGACGTTGTACATTTTCTAAACATTTTGGTTTCTCCTGAATAATTTCTGTGACACTTGCAAATCCATGTTCAATAAATGTCTTGGCATAATTTTAATGATTTCATCCTTTGTTTTTTTTCTGTTGCACGACTTGGTTCGGAGTCAGTGTTGGTGAGGAGCTCGCAGATGTCAATGGATGGAGGAAGCGGTCCATTGTTATTGTTGAGCTATTACATTAATGCAGCATAACAGGATATCAATATGGAGTCGAATTACACATACATTCTCTTAATTTAAATGTCGGATGAGAACTCCTGGAGCTTTTAAATTAGTCGCTCACACTTAACTAGTTTTATAGAGAGCAGTATCTGTAATATTAATCTGTTGTGACTCTTTTGAGAACCCTGGCGACAGGTCCGATTAGTTACAGACAGGCTCGTTTTTGACTTATTGAGTTTTGGATTAACCCAGTTTAAAATAAATATAATAAACTGACATTCTCTGCTGTAACTAAAATCCAACTCGCGCACTTCCTGCCTTTTCTCCACAGAATCCACTTTGAGAACCACAGCATAAGTGAATTCCTTTTCTTTTTTTTAAATCCCATAACAGTGGGTGGGGCTCAATATCACCTAGTATCCATGTTGTTGTGATTATCATAACCCTGGTCATTCACTGCTTTACAGCCTTAAGGGTTTAATCCTGAATTTAATCCTCAGCTTAGGCTAATGTCTTTTATGTTTTTGTTTGTTTTGATGTTTCATGTTCTTACTGCATTAATGTGAATTTCCTCCTGGTTCTCTGGTTTGCCAGTAAAAGGACTGGCAGAGATAAATTGCGCTTGTCTTTGAATGACTGTATGAGTGTGTGTTATATCCTGGTCGCGTCCTGCATCACGTTTAGCAATCAAGAACAAGCACCAGGTCCGCTAAAGCCCTGACGAGCACTAAGTGTGAATTTTTAAAGTAAACTTTGTCTCTAAAACTCAAATATATGTTATAATACGTTTTAAATTTATATTGAACTTCGAGCCTCCTAACACAGTATGACTGCAGATCAATCCCTGCTATCCGTTATCACCCAGATGAGGATGGGTTCCCTGTTGAGTCTGGTTCCTCTCGTGGTTTCTTCTTATTGCTGTCTCAGGGAGTTTTTCCCTCAGCACCATCGTAGTCGGCTTGTTCATCAGGAATATTTTGATCACTATAGTCACGTAGTTTCTCAAATTGTTAAGTGCCATACAAATAAAAATGAATGGGATTGAATGTTGATCCCACCTCTATTTCCACTCATATACTCAAAGCTCTAAATCTGAATCTTATAGTGCTGAGCAAGGAATCCTGGGACACTAAGCTGCTTTTAAAAGCAGAGTTACAGCTCTATAAACATCTAACCTCTCATCCTCTGTGAGTTATAATGATCTGAAGAGGTGTTGCGGGTGTGTTTACAGTGTAAATGACAGACAGGAGACCAATCTGAATACACACACCCACTCAGGACCAGAAGTCGGCTACTGTACGTAATACTATGTTAAAAGCTATGTTCTCACTCATCGTCTATACTGCTGTGCTTTAATGCAAAAGTGTGTTATAGCGTATAGCGTAAAACAAGTGTGAAGTTGAGGAATAAAAAGCTTGATTAAATTATCATCTTCATCATAAGAGACGTCGCAGCAAACATTTGGACGTCTGATGACCGTTGAAATGACGTCCTTTTGACACGTCCCGTCATGTAAATAGATCCAAAATGACAGTCGAACGGACATGTTTGACATTATCTGATTTACAACAGCTGTCATAAACGGTCATCAATCTTCAAAATTTTTGCTGGGAGGGTATATATAGAACAACACTTAGTTAAAAGTTAAAGTAACAGCTATACGTACATGCAACCCCAGGCAACTGTAGACGTGTACAAACGTCTCTGAATGCAATTTAAGGAAACGTTCGGTGTCACATATTTTTACCAATTAATTCCGTCCTACCGCGTGCTGTTTTTGCCTGGGGACACGACGTCGCCGTCGGAACAATGCTTGCTGGGATGCTTTGTCTCCGAAGAGAGTTTCCCTGGGTGCAGGGAGTCTGATCTATACACAGGAGGATGATAAATAGATCAATAGATAGATAGATACTTTATTGATCTCAGATGGACCAGAACAGAAGTTACTAGTACAATGCTAAGATAAAAAAAAAACTACAATTACAATATTTACACTGTGTATATATATATATATATATATATATATATATATATGTGTGTGTGTGTGTGTGTGTGTGCATGTGTATACAAATATATTTTTTCATATATATTTACTTACAGTACGTTACAGTACATACAGTATGTATGAGATATGTACATATAATATATTTATATTAAACATCATATAAATAAATCTACATATAAAACACAACAAAGAACTAATAAAAGTGAAGTTACTATACCAGTACAACAATGATATCTTTTTATATATGCTAAAGTGGCACCTAGTAGTAATTGTGCATCAACTTCATAAAGGGTTGTGATGAAGAGATCAGGAATTTCCCATCATCCTCTCTCTCTCCCTCTCTCTCAATGGGGGAGCCTCTCTCTCTCTCTCTCTCTCTCTCTCCAGCCGAGGCCACGCCCACCACGTCACATATTCATGCGAAGCGCACGAGCGCTCCGTCGCGTTTCCGAGAAGTGCGCGAGCGTGGAAATGGTAGCAAGATGGCGGCGCTGAAGGAGGAGCAGTGTTACGGGCTGTCCTGTGGCAGAGTCAGCAACGGCAGCAACGTCTCCGTGTTCCACGTTAAACTGACTGACAGTGCGTTGAGGGCGGTGGAGGACTACCAGGCCAGCAAGGTAGCGTCTCCGAGCGGCTGTTTCTCTCCCGCAGGTCCGCCTGTGTTTCCTGCTGCAGTAGCCTCCAGCTCTTTATACCTCTCTCTCTCTCTCTCTCTCTCTCTCTGTGTCTCTCTCTCTCTCTCTCTCTCTCAGGGCTAGCGTTAGCCTTTAGCCTGCCTGTGATTATCCGTCACCAGCTCCAGACTCGACAGGTTTATCTCTCCTGACTGGGGACTCGTTAACACTAACTAACTCACGCGCGCTGGCTGTAATAAAGTTATTTTCATCAACACGAGAATGAATAAATAAAGAGCAGGAGAGACACTCAACACTCAGGGCTGGAAATCTGAGCTAGTTAGTTAGTTAGCAAAAGCTAACCAGTTTAACCAGAGCTGGAGAAGTTTCTACACTGACCTCAGAGAGAGACACAAAAACAGCTGATTAGCTTAACAAACTTCCTTTATGGTTACATATGGCCTGATTATATCTGTGTGTGTGAGAGAGAGAGTGTGTGTGTTTACATGATTAGTGAAAATAATTTGTGTTTAATACAATACAATCAATACTGTTCTATCATTCATATATAAATGTGTGTGTGTGTGTGTGTGTGATCTAGCCACTGAAGAGTAATTAGTTTTATTTATTCTCTAAAGGAATCTGTGTTGTCTACATAAATAAAACAGAGGTTTAGTCTGTACATTGGGTCAGAACTCCTTCAGTCATATCTTTACATCTCATATGTTGGAGAACCTGAAACTAGTCTCAGAAAAGATTCCCTCCTGTCTGTCCGTCTGTCTGTCCAGATTTTGCCACAGAATTTAATGAAACTTTTGGCAGTACTTGGGTTTTTGTCTAAAGTCAATCCTGCGCCAAAATATTGAGTAGAACTTGAAGTTATGAGACGTTTTGTGCCGGATTATAAACCACAGGTTTTAACATCGTATTCTGCATGCGTCAAACTGTGGACGCGTCTTAAATCGACCGCTGGACAGAATTTAATTAAACTTTTGCAAGTACTTGGATATAACCGAAATGTTGAAGTGATGTTATGAGTGGGATTTAATAATCTACTGTAAAATAATCTACTAATGCGCTACTGTCTCAATGTAAACAAACACCTGCACCAATAGATATTAATTAGAAAAGATAAAGTGAATATTTTTACTGGGATTAGTTCATATTTTCACTTTGGCTGAAATAACAGCGCTGAAGTGGTATAAGTGAATTTTAACACGCTGGAGTGGTTTTAAGACAAAACTTCATCTTTATCCTTTGATCTACTTTTTCCATTTCTCATCTGTGATTCACTCTCCGATTACCGAACAGGGAGTGTATTTGTCTGACCACCAAAGAAGGACAACTTAGTGTAAACAAGGCGTAAGATACTCAACCTTACAGAATGGGATTTCTTTGTATTAATAAGTTAGACAGAGTTCTGCTGTACAGAGAGACACACAGACATGTACGTGGGCTTCAACCTCAAATAATTATCATATCACTGATTACATTAAAGATCAGCAGATTATTTTTAGATTTAAACTTTTAACTCTTTTTACAAAACTCTTTTTCTGTCAACAGCGGATTCTGACGATGGTATCTAATAATAATATAGACTGTGTGATAGTGAGTGTGAGAGTAAGTGACCTGTTTTTTTGTTTTTTTTTTGTGGTTAAAATCTGATCAGAGCTTCCTGATGAGCCGTAGATGTGTTCAGTGTCTCTGGTTATTTAACACAGGACCTAGTGACGTCATTCGTTTTCACAGGACGGTGAACGTGAAGCGTAGATTGACATGATGAGACAGTGACTAGAGCGTGTACGTGAGCGTATTTTTAGTCCACCAGAGGAGTGCATGGAGGTATTTACCTCCCGGGGTACACAAAGTTATAACCCCAGTCCGGTGTGGCAAGCCGTCACCACACTCAGCAGTGATCCGTCTGTCTGTCTGTTTGTCGCCACGCAGTAACAAACACAATTATAATCTGGATTATTGTTTGATAAACAATCTTTTATATTAGACTTATTCCGCTTATTATATAAGATATAAGATTTTCCATATCATAACATACAGTTTGTTGAGTGTAAAAGTCCAGAACAGAGTGATAAAGTGAGTGAGTGTGTGAGATGTACGGTCTGGTCCATAAATCCTCCAATAGTAACTTTTCTCGTCCTGTACCTTACCACAGTGGATTAGAAATGTAAAAAGAGAAAAAAGAAAGTGTAGACTTCCAGCAGCTTTAATCCAAGAACCTAAACTAAAACTATTACACTATCCGATTATGCGTTGGAGACGTCTTTGTTTTTGGAAAGTGCGTCCATTTTCATATACTTCAAAGTATAATTGGATAATTATTTAATGCCCAGGTGTGGCTTGTTTACTTCTTATTTAATGACTGATTAAGAAGATAGAAAAGTTTGGCATTGATTCCAAGTGTTTAGTCTACATGGGAACTCTTAATCAAAGTCCAGAGAGATACAGATGCAGGTGAAGGAGGTCGTCGTTACGCTGAACAAACAAAAAAATCTGACGGAGGAGAAACATTAGGAGTGACCAAATTAACAGTTGCATTTCTGTTTTACAATTCAGTTGGTGCATTTCTTTAAAGAAGAAGGAATAAAGAAGTGAGCTCAGGAACACCAACAGGCTTGAAGGAACAGGGGGATGTTCCAGAGGGTTCAGAGCGTTCTTTCTCTGGTAGAGGAATGCTGAGGGTACCACTGGGGGGGGCTTGAAATGAGTCGGCCGCGCCGGTTTCAGTGAATCAGTCCAGGAGCACGATGATAGAACAGCTCTGAGACAAAATGTTCCAAAAAGGTCAGCTGCGTCACCAGGATTTCTTTGATTATGTTGTGGCTCAGACTCGCAAGAGTGTAATGCAGAACCAAACCACTAAACCTGTGTGGGGTTTTTATTTTATTTTTATGATTGTTATTTTATTATTAAATATGCATTGTATATTTGTATCGGAGATGTAGAAGACTCACATTGTCGGACTTAAGAACAATTTCGACTTACGAATGTGCTCCTGGTACAGAACTTGTTTGTAAATCAAGGACTTGCTGAACTGCACCCCACTCGCCTACTTGCCCTCCTGCACCGCAGTGCCGTCAGCTCTTGCTGAGGCAAAGTGTCTCCGTTCATCCCCTTTAAATCTCTGAGCTGGGACTCTGTCTGCCCCCTGCTGTGGTATCAGGACTTGCAAGTTTTTTGTGGTCACTGAGCTCACTCATGTCCCGCTGGTTTACTGTAACTACTACATCTGTGCCGTTTAAACAGTTCACACTTAAAATGTTTTATGTAAACGTAAAAACCTTAACTGGTCTAAAAATTGTTTTAGAATTTTGTTAAAAATATACTTCTGATTTCCAGACGGAACTGTGGAATTATCACTTCTGCTTCTTTAGCTTTTCTGTGTGTTGGGGGGGTTGGTGCCACCTACTGGACTGGAGAATGGAGCAGAACCGTGGTATGGGGAGGTGGAGTTTATTGCTTTGTACGGAGCGTGACCGTCAGCACCACGAGTTACAGCGTTCACTGTTTTATAAAACACTGTTAATAATCCTGAGAAAACCTGATGGAAGATTTTGCTCTGGACTGGATCTGCTTGAATTCTGGACTGCGTCGGGATTATTTTTCCAGCTTGACTCGGGCCAAAAGAAACGAGGCAGCGGGCCGTGTGTGTGCGACGTGTGCCATGGCGCGTCCTGATGATTAGCCTAACTTTTTGGACTATTAAGTACGCAGGCTTTAAGGATTATCTCAGACTCTTAAACCTCATACTCTGTGTGTTATTAGCTTTTGTGTTGTTCTCCTGCCGAGTGTGGAAGACACTTTGGTTTGATATGTGGCAAAAATAAAAGTTTTGATTCAGCAGCACAGCACAATATTTTTAGAAATCTTATAAAGTTTCACCAGAAAAAAACTCCTCCTCTGACCCGCTCACCGTTTACGGCTTTTACATCAAAGGAAAATCTTCATGATTTGAATATTTGTTTCCACTGAACTGTTTAGAGACGTCAGAGCGTGTGTAAAACACAATCATCCTATCGATTGACTGTGCTCTCATCTGCAGCTCTGAAGTGGGCGTGGCCAGGCGCACATAACCTGCGTCACGTCCACGTTATGTCACGACCGCAGAAAACGTCGGTTAGATTTAACAAACGTTAGTAACACGAGTGAGCGTGTTACTCTCAGTTACTCTGTGGCATCGCAGTGCAGACGTCCCTGTGTGTGTCTGGGTCTCGCTAACATGTTAAGTGAGTTTATACACTTGGAGACGAACTCTTAACCTCTCGAACAGACTGTTGTCGTCTGAAATTTAACACCGTCTCCAGGACCTTCGGGAGTGATTATTAAACTATAAAAAAAAAAAAAAGTCTAAAGATTAAGCTGTTCTTAGCTGCTTTAGGACATGTCAATGTCATCATGTCAATATTATTATTATTATTATAAAATATACATTTCAAATTAAACCTAGTGTGTTAAAGAGGATTTGGTGCTAAATTTTTTGAGCCTGTGATTTTTCTCTGCTTGGCTGCTGATTCGTACTCGTCTGATGTTCTGATGTTAGATGTCCGTGTCCCATGCGCTCTGAATGTTGTTCTTCCTGCTTGGTTTTCCGTGTGTGAGAGGCGCTCTGTCCCGAGGTTGGACCTGCTCCAGTGTGGTGTGGAACGTTCTGGGCTCCAGGCCCACATAACACTGACATGTCAGCACACCCGTTCAGATGCCCAGGGCTCAGTCTTACACGCTGTCTCCGGTGAGACAGGCAGAGTCACGCCCTCGTTCTCCGTCTCTCATGTCTCCGGTGTAGATCTGATCAGATCCTTTAACAAACACCCAGACGCCTCACGCGTGCCTCTGTCTCACCGTACAGTCGCTGCATGTGGGGACAACGTGTGTGTCGTGTGTTTATAAAACTGGAGTTGGCTGAAAGTTTATGCGTACCTGGTCGTCACTTGGCTCGTGTATTGGCTGACCGTCCCGTCCCCGATCGGTTTCTCCCTCCTGTTATGGTTCAGTCCACTCTTGTGGAAAGGCGTCCCACTGGGGTTTCCCCTTCAGTGGAGTTTTTAGTGTTAAAGACTGATTTGTCTGAAGTCTACAGATTTTTTAACTTTACGGATTTGAATGTATTACTGATGTAGTGTGTTTAATATAATGCAGACAGCGGGACGATAATTGGGGCAGGGTTGGGAAAACGCTCAGCTCTGTGCGGGACATCCAAACTTTATACACACACGCACACACGCTCTGTGTTGATGGAGCTGTTTTTTTTCTCTGTAGTCATACTGGATCAGGTTTGGACCTGTTGGTCCTGGTGAAGGGAAGTTGTACTGCTACAGCATAGAAAGTTGTTTTATACAGTTGTGAAGTACACGTGTGTGAGGTGTGTATGTAGTACAGACTGTGTACTGAGTGTGTATGTAGTAGAGACGGAGGGGGTCGGAGGGGGGTTCAGTTACACCCCTCTTTCACCTACACGGAGTCAGCACGGTCTCACTCGGTGGATGTAAGTACACTTAATCACGATTTCCTGCCGTGTAGTGATTAAAAATAAAAAAATTAAAATGTTTAATTATTTTCGGGCCCGCGCTGAATGTCACATGGTCACTCACGGCGGCTCACACCCACGTCTCACTGCAAGTCTGATATAATATAATAGTCAGATATAAATGATTCTGTACCGAGCGCTGAAGCTTCCGAGCGGCGCAACAGAAACACATTGTAATGGCGTTACATTATCAATAATTCCGTGTGTTAAAAGTCCTGTGTGGTAGGAGTGAATTATTTGTCAAGTTTGTTGAAAAATAATAATGATGGTTGATGACCGATACACGCTGCTCGTTAAGAGTATAGTTTTTTTTTTGTTTATTTTAATGTTGAACTTGTGTATTTGAAGTGAGTTTGTAGAGTTTAAACGCTGCACTTGGGTTTTAAAAATGAGAACTAAGCTCGTACAAAGATATTAATCTTCTTTACAGGCTCTGATTCAGCTCACAAGACTCACTTTCTTACGTGTTTATCTCAGTCTGAAATGAAGGGACGGTCAGTGCTGAGACAGATAAGAGCACGACTTATCATAATTAGCCCGGCTCTCTCCTCAACTCAAACATGTAACGCTGAAAGAGCAGACATCATCATCATCATCATCATCAGGTGCGGCTGAATCTGAGAGGGAGAGAAAAAAAGTATTTGTGCTGGACGACCTGACGTCTCGCATCTTTGACGTTTTCATGGTCGTTATCTTGAAACAAATCAAATCAACATCAGAGATTTATTAGAAATGTTGACGAAAAAAAGATCAAAATGTTTTACTTAGAGGAGAAAAATTCAGAAAGTTAAATACGAGTCGTGAGTTTTTAAACAGTCCGAAGATTGTGTGTGTTTGCTGCTGCAGCGTCTCTTGGCATCCCCAGTGTCCCACGCGTTGTGTTTTCGCCGTGTCCCCACTGAGACTAGGCTGAGGTCTACAGGGAGAGACAGCACAGGCTTAGTAACAAGCTGGATGTCGGTGTATAAGACGTTGAGTGGGTAAAGCTGCGAGAAGACTAAAGAATGCTGTTATTAATAGCATTATCATTATCATTATCATTATTATTATTATTATTATTATTATTTACCACGCTAAAGATTCCAACGCATATAAACACATACACGTGAGTACATCTTGTTTTGTGTTTGTGTAAACATGGGCTAAAAATAGCTTCACCTGCTTCACATTACTGTACGTTTCTAAATTAGTGCATTTGCTCTAACGATCACCTCATTAATTAGAGATTAATTTAAGCTTCACTTCATCTTATCTAAAGTTTACATACACCACCATATGACCATCTTTAAGATTTTAACAGCTTTTGTAAGCTTCAGAGTCAGGTTGAGCTCACACCTGTGTCTGTAAAAAGGTTTCCTTTAGAGACCTCGATACTACGGGGACAATCCAAGCAGCTCAGAGACAAAACCGTAAACGTCCACAGGTTCGCTTTCTAATTAAGAGCCATCGGCAGACAACTGAAGGTACACCGAGCGTCCGTACAAACAACGGCACGCAAATATATAAACGTCTGGGGACGACATGGACACAAATTAAATCCCAAGGACGAACAAACTGAACCCAGAGACACACAAGTCACGCTATAAATGTTATTATATGAGACTTATTAAAATCATGCTTCCACCTTATGGTTTGTAATTCACACACACCTGAAGAATGTAGTGCAAATCCTCTTGAGCGAGTGCTTTCGAGCATCGCGCACCTCTCCGGTATCCGAGAGGGACGGGGGCGTGAGAAAAGCCGATACCAGAGAGGGGGCGTTGCGTCTGTGAAGAGGCACAGGTGAACTGAGTGTTGAGGTGCTATCCATGTACATTTTACCAATCAAGAGGAAATTCACCACAGTGTTCATCGTCATGTAAAACCCTTCTGTCCATCAAACG
The DNA here is from genome assembly GCF_024256425.1 of Clarias gariepinus. Classification (NCBI taxonomy): domain Eukaryota; kingdom Metazoa; phylum Chordata; class Actinopteri; order Siluriformes; family Clariidae; genus Clarias; species Clarias gariepinus. Next base: position 4,029,575 of record NC_071114.1, read on the forward strand.
TAGTTTATTTAATTGTAATTATTTAACTCTTATGAGGAACTTTTTATCCTGTTAACAGTTTTTTATAAGTAAATCAAAATTTAGTTTTAAAGTTCTTAGAAAGAAGTTTTATCAGATAACAAAAACCGAGTATCTCTCCTTAAATATAGCTGTAGAAGTGGGTTAAAGAAAGAAAGAAATTCGATGATTTTGTCTGCAGCGTCCTCCCTTTCTGTCTGTGTGAAGCATAAGAGTGGCAGCATCAGAATGTTTTACTGGTGGGGAGAAAACGGGATTTGAGAGCGACATCATGAGTGAGAAGATCATCGAGACGCGATCCTTGACAGTGAAGGAAACCGAAACAGGGGGGAAAAAAAACTCCATGTCGTACTTTCTAGGTCTGGGAGAGAGACAGACAGAGAGAGAGAGATAAACAGACTTATCAGAGATCAGAGGACAGTTCTCAAAGTATAATGTACTTCTGATGTTTGTTTTGTGCCTTTTTTTGCGGGGGGGGGGGGGGGGGGGGGGGTTAGTTTACCATTTGTGTCATGCTCCTAATGCGTGATCTGTAACCTCTTCTGTCTTCCGCAGGGTCTGTCTGCTCAACCACTAATCCGCTTCACTGGAAATCAGGGGGTAAGTGTTGACTTTTTCTTATTATTATTATTATTCTCTTTATAGTTAGTACATTTTGAAACGTGGCCTAAAAACCTTTCTGTGCTCACGACGTCACTTATTCACTCACAGCCTCGATTTAAGAATCAGGAATTCCCCTTGTCGAAAGGTTCAGCAGAAATGAAATGGAAGGAAGTTGTTGCAGCATGTTGTTTGTGATCTGCTCTCTCTCTCTGTCTCTGTATAAAGGAAGAAGTATTATGGGTAATAAATGACTGGTGCCTGGTCCAGATCCGTGTCTCATTTTAAACAAGGCAGAGTGAAGAGGATCGCGTTTAGTTATTCAGCCTCGACTCTTAATGCTCGTTAAAGTGAACTATTTCTTTACGAATGTTGCAGTACGGTGTCCCCTCTCTCTCTCTCTCTCTCTCTCTCTCTCTCGGTCCTGCACGTGTGTCACGGTGTCCGTCAGTCGTTCCCACACACTTCAGGAAATCGTAACGTTGTGATGTCATCGTCTGTGGGGGGAGAAAGAGAGAGAGAGACATGTGTTGTGTTGGTTTATGGCTTTGTGAAGTTAAAACATTTCCACAGTTCATGCTGACAGCAGTTATGAGGCTTCCTGTGTCTGTTTCGTCACCACACTTGCGTCACCGTTTTTTTTTTTTTTTTTTGCCCTGAGTCATCTCCTTGGCTCGTACCGGATCTGCTCCCAGTTCCTGCAGCTCGCTTCACCGCACATTTTATTTATTTTTTGCTTAATCAGCATTTTTTTGTGTGTTAGTTGAATTACAGAGATGCATATATACATACTCTAATAAAGCCTATAGAGTGTCTCTGAACATACTTATCACAGTGTGGAGCTGTTCTGGACTTCTCATTAGCCTCTTATCGCTCTCACAGCGCTAGTAAATCTATCTTAAAAACCTTTAAAAAAAAATATTTATATATATATATATATGCAGTATTTGTGTCTCTATATAATCCCCTGATAAACTAATGCACTTATCACCTTTTTCACTAGAGCTTGGACACCTTTAAGGTAGAAAGTTTCCTTAGTACGCCGGAGCCATGGTCAGACTGCCCGTTAGCTTCACGGCCTCTCAGGAACTCCTTTAATGCCCCAAACATGTTTAAATGGCTTGGCTTGAGGTCAGGACGGAGTCTCGTACTTCCTCAGTTTGGTGACGAGTCATCATTTATTTTCAAAGATCAGGCGTTTTAAACCGTCTTTAAAACCATTTCACCGTTTAAACCTTTTTACTGCGGCTAAGAGTCTCATCACCGTACTTTGATTAAAGTCCTCTCTAACTTTTAACCTTCTAACCTTTTAGTATTAACGTGATTTATCTGTGGTGTTGATGTAGGTTATACACACGTCTCTGATCAGAAACCCAGGACAGCGTCCTCTCTGTCTCGCCGTCTCTCTCTGTTTACGAGAAAAGAAAACCTAAATCTTTCCGACAGGGTGGAGCGCGTAGTAAAATAAAATCGACACCCAAATTAGCTGCCAGTGAGTTTAATGGTCGAAGTGATGTGAGTGTTACGCACCGACTCCCAAGGCGGTGACGTCATCATCACTTCCTGGAGTGGAGGGAACAATAGAGTGAGCGCAACACCTTTACCACCAAAATAAAAACGCGAGAGTGCGTGTGCGAGAGTGCGTGTGCGAGAGTGCGTGTGCGAGAGTGCGTGTGCGAGAGTGCGTGTGCGAGAGTGCGTGTGCGAGAGTGCGTGTGCGAGAGTGCGTGTGCGAGAGTGCGTGTGCGAGAGTGCGTGTGCGAGAGTGCGTGTGCGAGAGTGCGTGTGCGAGAGTGCGTGTGCGAGAGTGCGTGTGCGAGAGTGCGTGTGCGAGAGTGCGTGTGCGAGAGTGCGTGTGCGAGAGTGCGTGTGCGAGAGTGCGTGTGCGAGAGTGCGTGTGCGAGAGTGCGTGTGCGAGAGTGCGTGTGCGAGAGTGCGTGTGCGAGAGTGCGTGTGCGAGAGTGCGTGTGCGAGAGTGCGTGTGCGAGAGTGCGTGTGCGAGAGTGCGTGTGCGAGAGTGCGTGTGCGAGAGTGCGTGTGCGAGAGTGCGTGTGCGAGAGTGCGTGTGCGAGAGATCACGGCCTGCTCTATGAAGAGAATGAGAGTCAGGTGAGCTGGAAAGGACAAACACACACCAGAGGAATGGATTGTGTGTGTGTTGCTGTGAGCTGACTTTTTAAACCTTTTATTTAAGTGAATCACACACATGCTCACACACGCTGTAGATGGTTTCTGAGCTCTGTGTGTGTGTGTGTGCACGGCCTCACACCCTGTGTCTCTCTCTCTCTCTCTCTCTCTCTCTCTCTCTTTTCACTCTACACACCTGTTTATTATTTCTCTGCTCACTGCAGCACATGGCTCTAATTAGCCACATTCTACTCAGGTGTGTGTGTGTGTGTGTGTGTGTGTGTGTGTGTCACACACTTCACCTGACTCTCACTGCTTTCTCAGAGAATTTAAACTTTTTAACTTGTTTGTATTTTTGTTGTTGCTTTGTTTGTCCTCAGTTTTAGATTTTGACAGATGAATATTTTTCTGCGTCTTTGATCTTTAACGACTTGATTTTAAACAGAAGCCTTTTGAGTAATCCAGTGTTTGACAGCTGTGCTTCGATTAGGGCCGCCCCTTAATCACTCCATGTGTACAGATCAGGTGTCTCTCCGCTGGTCCATAAGTGACATTGTGATGATGACAAAACACAGGAGTCGACGCCCACATCGACACGCTGTTACCAGTACAGGAATAATATCGCAGAGTCTCTTTAAAAGACGTCAAATTTGCAATATGCAAATCTTCTTCTAAAGCAAAAACCACGTGAGGGAACGTCTGCCAAAAGGTTCAACACAACAAACCTTGATAAATTGCAGCGTGAACAACCTGAGTAGAGTCGAAGTTCATCAGTTAACTGGGGGACAAAATAAATGATGAGCAAATCGCAGGGTAAATATGTAAACAAAACAAAAAGGATCAGTGAGTGTGTCCATTATTATTATTATTTTTTTTTTATTGACATAAAACTAATCACTTTGTAAATTTTGTAACAAAATCCATAGCAGCAGTCCATGCATTAACTGTTCAAGGTGTAGCTTTATGAAATATGGCTGTAAAAAAATAAAAAATAAAATAAAATAAACACAGACATGCCAGACAGACGGCGAATGGGTATGAGCTTTAAAACAACTTTTTTTTTTTTTTAGAAATAGTCTTCTTGGTATCATTCAGTGCTGCTGTTTATATTCTGTTTTGTTAGTAGACGATTCTACCGTCACTCTTAATTTATAACAAAAGTATAAAGGCAGCAGCTGACAAGTCGCTGAAATGCTGAAGAAACTCGAGCCTTACTCTACAGATAGGTTTACATCACCGCTCTGTGTGATTAGAGTAATACAGTGTCTCTGCTAACTAATGAGTAGCCTTGATCAGCTCACCAAATACACACTGACTGGTGTGTTTATTCAAAACATTCGGAGCAGAGCTTTGATTTGAGTGACTATAGATGGACGGTTGAGTTTTAGATTAAACATTTCACTTGATTCTAGTAACAATTTTTAAATGATTTGCTCTTTATTCGAACACAAATTTATTGGTTTCAGTTTCTTTATAATCTACATGAAATAATTAAGGAAAACATGACGAATCGCCTCCAAATTAAAAGGTTTTACAGGACACGGTGGTTTAATGGCTAGCACTGTGTCCTCGCACCTCCAGGGTCCGGGTTCGATTCCCCCCCAGGTCTGTGTGTATGGAGTTTGTATGTTCTCCCAGTGATTGGTGGGTTTCCTTTGGGGACTCCGGGTTTCTCCTACAGTCCAAAGACATGCAGTTTAGGCTAATCGGCGTGTGGAAGACAAAATGGAGTCTCTGGATTTCCCTTGCAGTTCAAAGGCGCAGAGATGACACTGTTGCATATAACCTGTGGTATTAATTTCCTTGGCTGCGGTTACAAGTGGATTGGTAAGATTTACATTGTTTATTCATGTCAAAGGCGTATAAGACATACTTTGTCTGACTTAAGAACAAATCCGACTTATGAACACACTCCTGGAACATAAGTCGGGGACTACCTGTAGCTTTTTTTATGTTTGTTTGTTTTTTTGCTATAAATAGTAAATAAATACATAAACAATACCACACAATAAAAAGAATACTTTAAATGCTAGCTTCCAAAACTTTCTCCCGAAACCACACACACACACACACACACACACACACACACACACACACGCCAGTGATCAGCACTCAGACACAAATATTTCATAACATAAACAGCCTCTGAGTCTTTAGAACGAACTTGGGACAGATTTCTGAAATGAGTTTGGATACAGTTCTCACCTGTAAAGAGCCCTTCCTGTTGTTGTTGCTGTTGTTGTGGTAGAGGTGTGGTGGTGCTGTGAATGAGCTGGTGTTGTAAACATGAGGTTCTGTGGTTAGTTGAGGTACAAAAACATTACAGAAGCACAGTGCTGTTTTTTTTTTTTTTTTTTTTTTTTTGTCCAGCGTTAAACAGCTCATAAACACGTTTCTCCACAACACTCACTAGATGGTTTCTGAGCTCTCTGTGTGTGTGTGTGTGTGTGTGTTACAGCTCCATGGTGAAATGTTTATGTAGATTGTAGATGTCTTTGTTTGTATTGTAAGTGTTTGTTGGTTTTTGTTTGTTTTAAGCTCTAAATCGATTCAGTACTCTACCACCTCGGACAGTTCCAGTAGAGAGTGGCGTGTGGACGGTGTGAGCGCCTCTGCTCCTGCTGTGTTCCCCTTCTGCTCTCACCTTCCTGGCCTTTGGGGTGGATGATGAGCTCCAGCTGTTGTTCCCCTCCACAGTAATGAGGAGCGTTCTCTTAGTGTCCAGGCTCTGAGGTCTGCAGCGTCTGTCTCTCTCTCTGTCTCTCTTTCCGTTATTGTGTTCAACTGTCAGACGTGCCCTGGTGTTAGTGTGAGTTGGAAGGCTTTGTACTAACACAAGACGCCACGTGTAAGGAGATAAACTAACAACCCAGTCTTTTCCTTATTCTCAATATAAATAAAAGATGATTTAATTGACAGCTGATTGAACTTTCCAGTATTTAACTTTATTAACCTTGGAAACTCCGGTCCGTTCGTCCCATTTCACACTGTAGCATGTTTTTATTTTCCTGCTTGTTTCCTCCTGATGGAAAAACCCCAGCTCGATGGAAAGGCATGAAATTAAATCCCAGTGTAGAGGAGAAAAGAGCTCCAAGGTGCAGGCGAGGGCAGATGTGTACAGCATAAGGCAAGAAGAAGAACGCTGAACCGCATCCATATGGAGACTGTGTTTAGATTATATACACACTTGTGTGTAAGAAGCTTTTCAAGGTTATGTCTCCCCGTCCTTTGGTCTGACCCTCTAACTTGAGATGCTTTTTCTGCTCCAAGTGTAACTGCAGGGTTTCTCGGCTGACTGGAAAAATCTTCAGGAGTCTTCAATTTTACAGTCTTCATGTGTAAGTCTGTGAATCTGGGTTTGGGCGGATTCTCCTCGTGAGAAGTGTCTGTGAACTACCATCTTCTTGACTCTTTAACAGAGTTTAAGGAGGACGATAGAGTACCTCTAGTGTGGCCATTGGGGTCTTGATCACTTTCCTGACCTGAAGGTCATTCTACCACCAGGTATTGAATTTGATCAGCTGTGGAAAAGTACCGTATTTGGACATCGTTTAAAAACTGCATTTTTGTATTTACTCAGGTTATATTTGTGCAATACAGTGGAACCTTGGATTACAAGCATAATTAGTTCTGGAAGCAGCACATATTTCAAAACACTCATAAATCAAATCGAATTCTCCCATAAAAAATAATGGAAACTCAAACTATTCGGTCCACAGCCGAAAAAATAAATACATAAACTTTTTTAAACGAAATATAAAGTAAAACTAATTAATATGCACTTTACTTTAAAAAAAAAAAAAGTAAAAATAAATCCAGGCAGATAAGTGTTTCCGTTTGTATGCGCAGTTGAGTGAAGTCTGTCTGTCTGTGTGTCTGTCTGTCTGTTTGTGTGGAAATGTTCTTACTTTCACTATTAAACCCAGCTTTGGTTTTTACTCGTCATTGTTTGCAGTGTGACTTCACCAGTGATGATTTTTGAAGTTGAGGTTTGTTTTAGCATCGTCCCAAACCGCTTTTAACACAAATCTTATCTTTTAAAATATTAGTAGTTTTATTGCTTGAGGCAAAAATTGCGAGGCTTCTAAAACAGCAGTTGGTTGGTTTGTTTATTTGTTTTTGTGTTGACCAGGTGGTGTATATCATATGAGTTACACACAAACTTAAGGACTCTGCATTCTTTCTGACTCCACTGTATACTTTTATAGTTATATAACACTTTGTGTTAGAGACACACACACACACACACACACACACAGTGTTTATAGTCGTCCACCTGCAGGCCACATGTGAAAGGAAACTTGGGTTAAAGGAGACTGATCTGAGAACACACAGCACTGTGGATTGTGTAAAACTGTGTGTGTGTGGGTGGAGTGGGCAGTTAGTCCATGTTCACTTTTCCACCCTGACACGACCACCGGCGGTGAGACGACTCTGCCCCGACAGCAAGAAGAATAAACTGTGACGCTCGACAGCCCTGAAACACACTCTTATAGATCTTAAAGGGATGAGAGTTCAACATCCAACACTGAGTCAGGCAGCTTTGTCACACACACACACACACACACACACACACACACACACACACACACACACACACACACACACACACACCAGGTCTCTCAGCTGTTGATTTGTCCTGGTGTTGTTTTGAAGCAGTAGGTGTCGTAGCCTGGATATTATCTGACTCCAGTCTAATCAGGTTGTTGATTCACTCTCAGGCCAAACCTGTTCACACTCAACTACCAATCAACTCGTCTCACTGGGTCTGTGTTTTATTTTTTTGGAAGAAACTGTGAATGAAAAAATATAAAATTTTAAAATTTTACAATACAACAGGTGAACGTGTTCCTCCAGCGGGACGATCAGGGTTTATTTATTTACTGTTTATAATTTACTATTATAATAATATATAAATATAATTATATCATCAATTTTAAACTTGTGCTTCTCTTTTTATTATTCTTATTGTTTTTTTAGAGTAAAGCTTTATTTCTGATTATACACAGTGTTGTTTTTAACCTGTGAATAAGGTGTGTTGTGTTGAAGTGTTCGCCGGTTGTTTCCCCACTGGGTTTTCTTCAGAAAAAAAAAGACTTTGCATATTGCAAATTTGACTTTTTTTTGTTTTTAAAGAGACTCTGTGATACTCCCAGACTGGTGACAGAGTGTTGATGTGAATGTCAACTCGTGTGTGTCGTTACAGTAATGTGGGTTTAAGTGATCAGACAGTTGTGAGACACCGATGTGTTGAAATGAAGTGATTATTAGATTATTGTTGTGATCAGAGCTCCCTGATGTGTACGAGCTGAAGATGCTCACAGTGTTTCAACAACCAGTGACCTGGGGCGAACTGATGTAGAAGTAAACATTTTAATGAATTCTGAAAACATTTACATTAAATGAATTCTGAAATCTTTTACATTTAAAAAAAATTTTCATTTAAAAAATTTTCAGAATTTCATTAAAATGTAAAAGTTTTTAAATGTAAAAGATTTTAGAGTTCATTTAAATGTAAATGTTTTCAGAATTCATTTAAAAGGTTTTCAGAATTTGTTAAAATGAAATTTTTGAAAACTTTTACATTTAAATAATTTCTTAAAACTTTTACATTTAAAAACTTTTACACTTAAATGAAAGTCTGAAAACTTTTACATTTTAACGAAATTCTGAAAACGTTTATATTTTAACGAATTCTAAAAACTTTAACGTTTAAAAACTTACATTTTAACGAATTCTGGAAACTTTTACATTTAAATGGATTCTGAAAACGTTTACATTTAAAAACTTTTACATTTAAAAACTTTTACATTTGAATAAATTCTAAAATTTTATATTTTAAATTTATTCTGAAATCTTTTACATTTTAATTAATAAAAAAAACTTTTACTTTTATAAACATTTACTTTTGAATAAATTCTTAAAAACGTTTACATTTAAAAACTTTTACATTTAAATGAGATCTGAAAACTTAAATTTGAAAGGAATTCTCGAAGCTTTAATTTTACGTACTGTATATTTAATTTTTTTTTTTTTTGCCCTTTTTCCAAAAACACTATAAATCTGTGTAAATGTATAAATCTGATCTGCTACAGTTGTTTAAGAACAGTTTAAATCTTTAGGTGTTTTCCATCTCTGTGTGCACACCTGCCCGTAGTGTTTGTGCCCCGACGTGTCGTGTCTGCTCCAAACTCAGGACAGAAGAGTGAATCTGTACCCTAAAATCTTTACATCTAAACCTGATCTTTACCTCCAGCTCTCAGCAGATCATGAAGGATGATATATATATATATATATATATAAGATCTAAAGAGATCTAATCCCCTCTTTTCTAAAGTTGTCATAATTGTATAAGTATGTTCCCTTTAAATGTGTGTGCCCACTGTCTTTCTGGTGATGGCGCAGGGTGCTTGGGTGTACTCCAGAAATGGTTCAATTCTCCTTTACAGTACAAGTGTAAAACTTTCTGTAGCTGTCTTTTAATATTGAGTTTATAGAAAACCTTTACCCACACACACACGCACACATTAACTCTGATTAAACACTGTGTGTTTTCAGGAGGTGAGTGATGTGAATTGTGAGGATTTGTTTGGTTTTAGCTGAAGAGATTACATTAAACATTAACACTAAGCGCGCACGTGTGTGTGTGCTCTGAGGTTTTTTGTTGCCCATGTGTGTGTGAGCTGCTCGTACAGAACACACAAGTTTAAAAAGTTATTTTACACCCCAGTGAAACACTCAGCAACATGGGTATTAGTGAGCAAAATATTGTTCTTCTAGCAGACTCCGGGGTATAATCATGTCCCAAAGCACCCCCCCCCCACACACACACACACACATACACACATATATACACACGTACACAGTCTATTTATGGCTTGTGCTGTTTGTGGCTCCCGGGGCTGAACGGTGCAGCAGTTCTGCTCGCGTAGTCGATCCTGCATGAGGATACGTATCGATTTACACACACACACACACACACACACACACACACGCAGTCATTTGAATTGCTTTTTTTGTGTCGGTGCGGGATGCGAATGTCAGCATGTCATAGCCCCTCTGTCTCACTGCCCACGTCACTGTGTTCCTAATGAGTCAAAGTGTTGTTGAGGTGAACATGGTTAAAGCGTGATGATTAAACACACAGATGTTGTGACTGCAGTAAAGTTGATTAAAGTGTGTGTGTGTGTGTTCTATATCCTAACTCGGTAGCTCAGCTCCTGTCTCTCATCTGCCTCTGAGCTTAAACACAGAGTTCATCTATAAAAATATAAAACATCCAAATTTTAAAAAATTGTTTATTTGGAGACAGAAATCAGCAGGACAAAAGTTACTGAAGTGAGCATACTGCCCGCTACATGGTTCTGACATGGATAAACACACACACACACACACTCCGAACCCGTCTCATCCTCTCCCCATCGTCAACACGTTAAGCTCAATCGGTAAGCCAGTAATTGACATGAAGATGTTAACTGTTAGTGTAGTGACTGATAATTAAGGCTGAACGATTTGATCAAGAACAATTTACATCGTGGTTATTTTGACACACATTGTGGCTGTGATTTAAACTGCGATATTTATTAAATAATACATTTTACTATTAAATTTCACAAAATATTACAGCTAAATTTATTCATCCAGACTCTCACTAAATAGTTGATCAAATTATGTGGATGTTTGCTAATATTTATCAACTCAAAAGTATTTAAAAAAAGAAATTAAATAATACTTTGAATTATTGATAAACTCTACATATATGTCTGATGGTGTGTGTGTGTGTGTGTGTGTGTAGATCACCTGTAATACACTGCTGCCTTTTGAGATTAATAATCACGCAGGTTCCTACTGCAACCGTGATTTATTAATACTGTCTGTTCAGCGTATTGTTCCCATTTGTAGATCAAACCCTTACAGTTCAGGCGATGCGCAGTACTAGACGTTGTGTTTTCAGCAGAAGCCTTTTTAAACGAGCACAGAAGGACAAGCGGGATTTATTATAGTCTGTTTGTTTATGTTAATCCTGCTGATGTGTTTGAACTGTTAAAATAAAACTTACGCTGTGTCTTATTACTATTGTCAATTATTAATGAACATTTTCAACTCTTAGTGAAGATAAATGTGTAAAATTTGACCTTTTGGGACTTACTTTTTTTTTTTTTTTTTTTTACGGACAAAACGTTACCGAGGTCACAATCGGCATGATCTGTGAATCATTAGAAACGTTTATCTTTTCGTAAATTGATTTATTTTATTATTTATTTTCAATTACTCATCACTTTATCACTGTAAACTACACGTTCATACGCATGTTTTGAAAACACGGTTATTCTAAAAGTCAGCAATAAAACTAGACTTTATTATTCTAAATAAATGTGTTTATGGGCGGAGTCACAGACTGATTTATAGTTACTGTTTTCTCTGTTCTCAATCTGAACTCCAGGTGTAATTGACACTGACACAGTGGCAGAAAACTAACTAAAAACTTTAATAGTGTCAACTTTTTCAAATTAACCAACCGTTTATTTCGAGCAATTACTTGTTATTAAAAGTGTCTCTGTGAAGGTGTTTAGGTCCTGTGTAAAGCGTACGGCCGCTGGATTCACGGTTCTGGTTTTCAGAGCTTATGAATGTAACTCTCGCGAGTCTTTCACACCAGAATGATGTTTCGTGTAGTGCGAGTGGTGACACCTTTATTTTTAGATTCGTTTCTAAAGTGGTGGCTTCGAGATCTACACCTGTAGGTTTGTTTGCTTCACTGTCTGAGATTCTCGTGCTGCAGAGGCCACAGAGTTACTGTAAAGTGTGTGTATGTATGTATGTATGTGTGTGTGTGTGTGTGTGTATGTGTATATATATATATATATATATATATATATATATATATATATACATATATATATATATATATATATATATATATGTATATATATATGTGTATATATATATATATATATATATACATATATATATACGCACACACATGAGAACAGTGACAGCAGTGTAGAGAGGGTGATTTCACACGGGTAGGCGAAAAGGTAACGCACGAGGGGTGAGTAGTGCAAGTGGAGCGAGGTGATGCTAAAGGTGTGTGTGGTGATACAGCAGTGTGAGAAGATGCAGAGGAGGTAAGAAGAACTCGTGCTCACTCTCTCCATTTGGAATATTGTTTAAAAAAAATCCAGAGCAGCCGGACATCACGACCCACAGCGCCACCACCTGTTTAACTGGACCGTTACTCTGTGTGGTGAATGAACCTAGCAAGTGAAACCAGCGGTATACACGGTTTCTCCAGTGCAGATGTCTTTAGTGTGTGTGTGTGGTGATGAAGCACACTGTACTTGGTTGTTTTAGGCTTATTGTGCTTTGCCAGGGTTGCCTTATTGTCTTATTGATTGTCTTTTTTTTTTTTTTTTTTCCCCCTCCCAACAGAAAATCTCGATACCCCAGTCCACGAGTCCAAATGACGTGCGAACGTTTACTTTCTACCTGTCGAATGTGGGGAGGGACAACCCCCAGGGCAGCTTCGACTGCATCCAGCAGTACATCACAAGGTAAGGCACAAGTCCATCACCAGGCTGCTTCTCCATATAATCAGGTGGAACGTGAAGGTTGTGAGTTTCTGCTTAAATCTTTCCTATTTGTGCTCTTGTTCTTATCGAGCTCCGCTCTTACCCTAACAAACCAACAAATCATTACAGATTACAGACTGTGAAAGAAGAGAGTCAGGAGTCAGTTACATTATTATTTCCTTCTTTTTACTGTCTCTGTCTCTTACACCTTATCTGCTCAGTATTAGGAATATTATGAGATGGAGAGTTTGTGCATTAATACAGTATTGAAATTACAGGTATTTAAAAAAAATGCTCCTTCAGTAGTTTAAATATCGTTGACGTTGCAAAACAGACATAAGATTAAGATTATTGTTGTGTAATAGATCACCAATAACCTTCATGACCCATATCTTTCCATTTGTTTACAACTTAAACGCAACTTCCAGGTGTGTAAAAAAAAAAAAAAAAATTAGAATCAGAAGTCGGCATGGACACCGGGGCCCGTATTCACAAAGCTTCTTCAGCCTAAAAGTTGCTCCTCGTGATGAAATTCTTAGAAAATTCCTAGAATTATGACATTTGTATAAGAATTTTCCCTTACATTTAGTACTAAAGCTTAGTAAAGATAAAAATGATTCAAGAAACATCTTAACCCTCTTAAAAGTCCTCCTCTCTCCTTTTAACAATTTTTGCCTTAGGAGCTGTTTTTAGCTGCTAAGAGTTTCTATATCAGAGGACAAAATGGCTAAAAGAAAAAATATTCTCAAAGTAAACACTGCTCTTCTGTCCAATTAGTTTTTTGTTGTTACAGTTCCTTTCATTTCTCTTGGATTGTTGGCTACATACCATCCAAAAGTGCAACCTAAATAAACTGTCTTGTAATCATGTAAACTGGTAAACGCTGAGCCATTTTGCTCCCATCAATCTAAAATGGATTTACGATCAATATCATAAATAAATGTAAGATCTTAAATGAAGTAACTACTGTGTGATTGGTTGCTTCAAAATTAGACACATTTTCAACATTTGGCTGTTTTAATTAACTTTAAGATATTTAGCCTATAACAGAAACTTTGCATAAAGTAGCCTGTAGTCATGATTATATAATTTCTTCAATATACAAACATTATGATCGCATTTTAAGACCATTACAGATTAAAAAAAAATTTATCAACCAATCAGTCCTTGAATCGCTGGGGCATCCCTAGCAACGGAGTCGACCACATCAACCACACCTCCTCACTAAGATGATGGTTTTTGTGCTTTCCTAAGAAAGTTTACTAAATCACTCTTAGTCTAAGACTCCCAGTAAGGTACACTAGGCAGACAAGGACGGCCCCGTTCCTGGCAGCATTTCCCAGAATTTTCTTTCATTTTGTATAGATTTCATAGTTATTTCCTGTTCAGTTCCAGGTTTTTGTATCTTCAGTTGGTAATTATTAGCACCTCTGGTTTCCTCAGTGAAGGGAGCATACAGCTGGACTGCCTGGGAGGAATCCAGGATAAAATCACGGTGTGTGCCACGGACGACTCGTACCAGAAGGCCAGGCAGAGCATGGCACAGGCGGAGGAGGAGACACGCAGCCGCGCCGCCATCGTCATCAAACCCGGTGGCAGATACGTGGGTAAGAATCATCAGAATTGGGTTTACAGACCGAGGAATTTATCTCTTGAATGCACAGACCGTAAATAACAAGACCAGGGTCCAAAGGGGAAGTGAGGAGGGGGTGGGGTCCAGGGTCCGAGGGGGAGTGAAGAGGGGGTGGGGTCCAGGGTCCGAGGGGGAGTGAGGAGGGGGTGGGGTCCAGGGTCCGAGGGGGAGTGAGGAGGGGGTGGGGTCCAGGGTCCGAGGGGGAGTAAAGAGGGGGTGGGGTCCAGGGTCTGAGGGGGAGTGAGGAGGGGGTAGGGTCCAGGGTCCGAGGGGGAGTGAGGAGGGGGTGGGGTCCAGGGTCCGAGGGGGAGCACATTATTGATATTTATTAGTTTGTTTGTTTGCAGTTTGTTGCAGTCTGTTATTGTCAGAAGTACACAAACCCAAATTCTTAAGTACAAGTCCTTCCCAAGAAATAAAGGGCCACTTAAATTCTTTATACAAGTTGTATAGATACATACTAAAATACAAGCATTCCACAGAGCATCAGAGTTTTCTGGACATCTCTCTGTCATTCAGAAAATACTCAAGTAAAGTACAGACACAAGAAAAAATGATTAAGTACAGTAACAGTGTGGTTGTTGTCTGTCTTGTTTTCGGACGGATTCCTCGACCTCAGGACTGTAACAGCAGCTCCTGTAGCAGACCGTACTTCCTTAGTGGGGACAGAAAGAGCATCTTCTGCTCTGCCTTTTGTCGAGGGCCGCAAAGTCAACGGTCATCTCCACAGTTTTGAGCAGGTTCTGCTTCAAGTTGTTCCGACCGTAACAGGCGATCGTGAAAGATATTTTTAACACATAGGTCGTGTGGACAGAATTATATATTAACAAACAAATATAGTAAATAAATAAATACCCGGCTACGTGTGGACATGGTCTGAGACAGGAAGGAGGCTCCGTCAGAGTGTAACATCAACAGTTGAGGTGATTTGTGTGGCGGTCTGAGGACAGTCCTTATTTTCTCCAGTATGTTCTTCTAAAAGTTTTTTTTTTTAATAGTTTTTCTGCACTGTGTTATACAACCGAAGGTACAGGTATAGTAAAAAAAAAGTAGAAAATCTCATTGTAAGATTCATTTCAGTTCCACTTGAGTAACCTGATCAACACTATGAAGAGGAATCACAATGTGTAATGAGTTCTCAGTCGTCCATATCATCTCCCATCACCTGAGGCAAAAATCACTACTCAGTTGTTCAACAGTGATGATTTAAGTTCTGTAAACATTTAACACCATGATGTTAGCATGCAGAATAGTATAGTTGCATATTGTTGTAAATATATTTCATAAATACAGAATAACTTCAACATGTATATACATAGTTGCTGTAAGGGGAGGGAGTTAGTTGACTTTAGCTTAATGACTCTTCATGACATTCCCTGTTCAGGTAAACGCGTCCAGATCCGGAAGCCAGCGATGGCACTTTCAGACGTGGCCCCGTCGCGGCGCTTCTCCCGTCCTGTACTCATCTCCAGCAATATGAAGAAGAGCACGGCACCGCCACGGCCGCTCAGGGAGCGTCTCGTCCACTTACTCGCCCTCAAACCTTACCGCAAGCCCGAGCTGCTGGTGCGCCTCACAAAGGACGGCCTCTCGCCCCAGGACAAGGACACTTTAGACAGCCTCCTGCAACAGGTGTGTGTCAATAAATAAATAAAGTTATTTAAACAGAAGGGTGTGTGTATGATGAGTCTTCACAAGGAGGCTCAAATGGGGGGGATAAAAAAGGTCCAGTTCCTACTTTGCACATAATTTCAGATCGTTTCCCCCAGCAAGAAATTGTGTGTTCATGTTGAAATGTTGAGATTTTCTCCTTGTTTGTCCTGCAGGTGGCTAATCTGAATAGCAAGGACAACACCTTCACATTGAAGGACTGTTTGTTTAAGGAGGTTCAGAAGGATTGGCCTGGCTACACCGAGGTAGACCAGCAAATCCTCAAGAGGATCCTTGTACGGTAAGAGAGACCGGAAAACCAAGTCCTGACTTTGTGTTCCTGTTCACATTTAGTTATGAATGTAAATACAGTTAAACCCTGGATTGCGTGCATAATTTGTTCCGGAAGCATGCTTGTATATCAAATCACTCAAATATCAAAGTGAATTTCCCCCATAAGATATGATGGAAACTCGGATTACACAACCCAAAAATATTCCTATAAAAATAATTAATAAATAATTAATAATTGATTAAGTCACTACACTTGGACACATAATAAAAAAAAAAAAATACTTAACACACACACACACACACGTGAGCACAATGTTATAGTAAACCATACACGCGCACACGGATGTTGACTATATGAGACTGTGCATGGGAGGTGATTACCCATAATCCCACAGCGCAAGAGAAAGAGAGACGAACCATTGGTTCAGTTGTGATCACGTGACGCTCGGCAGACAAAACGCATGTGTACTACAGTACTCGTATATCAAGACCTCGGTCGTTAACAAGTCTAAATTTATTTAAAAAAATTTAGCTTGTCTTGCAAAACCTTTGCAGACCAAAGGGTTTACTGTATGTTTCAGACTGTTTCTGTAAATCTTTTTATTCTTTTGCTCTGATTCTTTGGAAAATAAACATACTGTGATTAGTTACTTTGTTAATCCGGAACTTAAACCCAAGGATTTGTGCTTCATCTTTAGGGTTATGTTTATGACCCTGTACGTCTCTGTCCACCTGCTCAGACTCTGAGTTACTGACCTGTGCAAGAGCCACGCAGCCAAACTGTTCAAAGGTCTTTGTGACACAGCAAATGTGATCTGAGTGTGTGTGTGGCTGAAAAAGATCCAATATCTGTTTACATCCAGATGCCATGATCAGACACAGCAGCTCTTGTTAACCTACCCTCCCCTTTGTTTTGCTTTTCTTTACACATTGGGATCTTGCCTAATCATATACCTGCTTCATAAAGTGATTTAAAGTGTTTCTAAAGATCTAGTGTTTGTACACAAATATGTGTGATTGCTAAACTCCTTCTGTATTTATTCCATGTCTCCATGATTTTGTTTTTTCATCTGTCTTTTGTTCCTCCACAGGAAACTGTGCAAGGCTCAGAGTAGTGGTGTTGTGCCGGGAGAGAATCCGGTCAGCCCACACAAAGAACAGGCCAGTAGCTCTCCATCTCAGGTCAGTCTCCTCTCTATAATCCACTCAGATGGCAAAATCTGGACATCATTTTTTTTTTACCCCTACATTCCCCAATCCGACTCCTCCCTGACCTGAGACAGCGTCTAACAGTGGATGGTCCAGGCTAACGTGTTTTTTCTGAAACAAGTAAAGCACGACAAGTACAGCTCTTTGACAGTTTCAGTGAATCAGTCCGGGAGCACAATGATAGAAAATGTCTGCCCTGTAAAGCTGTCCTGATGGTGATTAATCATAATTTCAGGGAAATTAACAAAACAGAGTTCACAGTCCAAAACAGTGGAAAACAGCACTGAGACAAAACGGCGCCCAGTATTCTCCTCGCAAGGACAACTGTTATATTTGACGTGAGAGATTCATTTCCTTAGGCGTGATTGTGGTTTTTGACCACATGATTCATTTGTGGATTGGTATGCTTTATATTGTGTATTTGTGTCTGAGACTCACATTGTCAGACTTATGAACAAATCGGACTTGTGAACATGCTCCTGGAACAGAACTCGTTTGTAGGTCAGGGACCACCTGTACTCTGATTGTCTGTACTCTCAGACCTGCTTGTTTAACATTGGAAAGTTAGCACACACAAATACACCACAACTGCAGTCTTTTTATAACGTGCACTATAAGACCTGATGTTCACATCTGACCCCTCACTCACCTCCACTATGAACTTTACTTTTACTGAATGAACAGGTTTAAGTGTAATACATTGTAATGGTTCTGTTTTACACCAGTACTGCTATTCACATCTGAGAAAACACCAGTTTGTAGTTTAATCTTCCAATTACTTGTATTCCCTTTTTGCTGTTCAGTCACGGCTGTGTAGCTTTTAACTGAACTCTGAACTCTTACACCTAGGCAGCTTTCTCTGTCAGCAACATGTGCTCAGTGCTACTGAACAAGACCCTGTGTTTAAAAATATGTATTATAATAATAGTGATGCATGTTTATGTATTCATATTACTCATAATATATACTGCATGTAATTTACTATAATGATTAAAGATTTTATTCAGACAATAACTTAAATCCTCATGTAAAATCCAAAAAGGTTTTTTTTGTTTGTTTGTTTTTTTGCCCATTGGGTTTTTTCATATCTGTGACTAAATAGTTGTGCTTATAATAAATGCTTGTGTTGACGTGCTTTACAACAGAATTGGACCAAATTAAAAGTAAAGAAATAAATCTAAACACAGGCTGGCTCAATAAGAGGATTTGTTGGTGAAGTGTTACAAGGCACGTGCACTAAGTAAACTACTTAGCATTTTACACAGTTTGTAAATAATGAAAACTATTTCTTCTGTTTTAAACATGTCGGGTTTTCTCTGGAGCTCACACACTTAATAAATAATGTTTTAAGCCAAAGGTTTTGCTTAAAACATTTTTAGAAACATTCACAGGAGTATTTCTGCAGGCATGCTTTACTATAATAAAGGGCTTACTTCCCCTCATGATGTTGTTCCCTCTTGTTGTAACACACACATGTTTATGTTCTACAGAAAAGAACTACTGAAGAATTTATCGACCCCCTGGCAAGCAAGAAGCCCAGGATATCGCACCTGATCAGTAAGGGATCGACACCCGTGAACGGAAAATTAAACTCTTCGAACGGGAAGGACTCCTGTGGCTTATCCAATGCCCCGCTTCCTCTGCTGGATCTGTCTCAGCACCTCGAGCCGCTGTCGGACGTCAGCAACGACTCGAGCCACAACGGCAGGGACTGTGAAGGTCAGGAGGCGGCGGTGGCCGAGAGGCTCAGCCAGACACCGGCCGTGACGGGGAGCGGCCCGCGGGCAGAGGCGTTGTCAGGGTCCGCGCCGTCGGTGCCCTGCAGCGTAGAAGCATCGAAGGACCCCAGCACCTCGCCCACGCCACATGGCAAGTCCAAAAAGTCCAAAAAACGTAAAGATAAAGACAAGTCTAGGAAGAAAGATCCAGAGAAGGAGAAGCGGGAGAGGAAAGGAACGGAGGATGGTGACGGATCGCAGATGAAGAGTTTGTACAAAGTTACTGCCAGTCCAGACCTGCGCATGATGAGTGTTCCACATAAAAGCACAGGTATGGGTACAGGACACAGGGTTTTAAAGAATTATACACTTAAGACTTATTATTTTATTGTCGTGTGTGTGTAGTTTAAGGCTCGAATCTGATTGGTCATGTGGTACGCCTAATTTGCATACAACAACCCACCTATAGTCAAGACTTTTTTTTTTCCATAAGTATTGTTTCTTTTATTTAACCACATATATGTAGCTCTTATTAGAAAAGTACCCCTAGTTTTCTGGTTTTGAGCTAGTTACTTATATAAGGTAATTTGTATTGTTAATTAAAAAAGAAAACCATCAAACGCAATATTTTTGTATAAATAAAAAAATTATAAATTAGGTAGGATTAGGTATTTATTTAAAGAAAGATTTATCTACTACTGAGTAACAAGACTAGGCAAGACTTTCATGAAGGGGACAAATTTAAAGCCTCATTTTTTTTGGACTGCTTCGAGAAAGGGTCCAGTGTTTTACCGTTGTGTTTTGGATCATTGATGTACAGAGTAGTGCTGGTGTGGTGTCGCTAGTTACTACCTTTCGTCTCGTCACTGCTGTTTCCCTCATGTGTGTCTGTTGTAGGAAAAACTTCTACTTGCTTTCATTTCTCATGTTGGTTTTCTTTCAGATCTGAACGGGATGTACAACAGCTCCAGTATTCCTGCGTCTTCATCTGTCCAGGCAGACTATTTACTGTAAGTACACCGCGCATAACCTCGCATTCAGCTCGTGTGTTTTAGTTCAGCATACACTTCATTTGTAAAATGTTTTTTGTTTGTTTGGGTTTTTTTTTTGTACGTCTGAGCAGAAAGTACACTGAGATCAGCTCCCAGGAGCAGCGACAGAGCTATAAGAATGACTTTAACGCGGAGTACAGCGAATACCGGGCACTCCACGCACGAATAGAGGGCATCACCCGGCAGTTCACTGTGCTGGACGCTGAGCTGAAACAGCTCCAACAAGGCACAGATCAGTATAAGGTAACACCTAGACCAGTTCACACACATCAGTCTAAAAGTTACAGCCAACAAAGCTTTATAGTTCTAAGTAGCATCACTTGGCAGAAACCTTTCTAGCGATACAAGTAGAATTTGTATTGTATTCTAATGTAATTCAAGTCCCATAGACATCACAGCCGTGCTAATACATCGACAACTTGATAACAAAACTATTTTAATCCTTTATATCTAACTGTGAGTTTACTGTATTTTAACTCACTGAATGAGAGTACAGTAGAATTACACACAAACAAATGGACATAATTGTTGATATCATTCTGTTAAATAGAAAAAAAAATAGTCACTGAAATAACGTGAAACTGACAAAAATAAAAATGAAACGGGAAATTATGTCAAAAATAGCTCACGTGTGTTGTACAAAAAATAGACACTGCAGTGCACCAGATATCAATATTTACAATTATATACAATATTTTCAGTGTGTAAATGAATGTGTAAAATGCCCAAAGTTCGGTATATTGTACATTTGTGCACGTGTGTATGTGGGGGTGCGTGAGAAATGAGTCGGCCTTTCTCGATTACAAGGAATCAGTCCGGGAGCACGATAATGGAAATGTCTGTCGTGTAAAACTTTCCTGATGGTGAATAACCCTAATTTCATAAAATCCTCAACTAAACAGTTCATCGTTACAGACATAAAGTAGTTCACAGTCCAATACAATGAACACCAGCTCTGTGACAAAATGAAGGCGCAGAAACAACGGTGTTACATTTCACTGAGAGATTCATTACCTTGTATGCTTTACATTCTGTATTCGCGTCAAAGGCATATAAGACTCACTTTGTCAGACTTAAGAACAAATCGGACTCTTGAACAAGTTCCGTTCCAGGAGCGTGTTCCTAAGTTTGGGACGACGTGTAGTCACTTGTGTAGTTTTGGCAGCATGCTTTGCGTCCTTGTCATGTTTCGTCTCTTTCGTCCGTCCGTCTGTCTCTCAGCCCTGACCAGGTTACCCCTCCCACTCTGAAGTTGTTGTTCAGCTCCCCCATACTTACTAGCTTCTATGAACTGGAGAAGGCTAACACTTGCTTCCTCACACACATAGTGATGAGTAGCGTCTGGGGGCTGGCCCCAACGCTGTTTTTGAATGGAGGAAGGAGCCCTAGAGAAGGACGAGATAATTTCCTGTGTGATTAGCATCTCTCTTTTTATATGATGTGGTTCTCGTGGTGGACAGATGGTGAGCAGAGAGTCGGTGCTGCAGAGCTAATGTGGCTTTTACCTGACTCGCTGTCTGACCTCAAACGCCCCTTCCATGTTTTTGCTCAGGATTGACATTTTAGACTCTATAGAAAAGTCTTCTGTGTTAAGTGTGCTGAGAATTTCTTCTTAAGTCAAGCATGTATTGATTTCTGATCTTCCTGAGCCTTCCTTATTTTCCCAAAGGACGTCTAAGACACGTCAGGGCTTATTTATAACCTTACTATAATGCAAATAGGAAAAAGCACCCTTGATGCTTGTGGGACCTTTTAAACTGCCAAAATAAGTGTCCTTGTGTAGCGCGCGCGCGCACACACACACACACACACACACACACACACACACACACACACACACACACACACACACCAGTCTTATGTTTGAGGGTTTTTAACACTGGCATGGATTGAATTAATGCAAACACTTTGTGAATTGTGTGTTAGACGGACATTTCCATTTCAGAAAAGTGCTGAGGTGTTACTAAGAGCCGTAGCTTCACCACAGACTAATGCCGCATATATAAAATTAACAATTTTTTTAGGAAGGTGTCTTCTACCTGTCTAAGTGGGGACAGTGTCACTTTTGGGCTGGCCAAAGGGTTGATCAGTAGATATTTACAACACACTGCACACCAGCAGCATACATTACTGCAGATACCTGACTACTAGAAATGGGTAATGAGACGAGAATTTAGTGTTTCATCACATCCTAAATGCCCAGCAATGGGATAAAACTTATAAAGACATGATGAACACGTTCAAACTGACAATCATTTGTAACTATTAATTATTTAATAATAACGGAAAAAGTACCTGGTAGGAATCCCGCCTACTTCTACGTCTTTCAGACTGGGAGCTGAGTTGGCCTTGTCAATCCCCTAAATGTCTCACTACCACAGGACTCGTCCCCTTGGAGCCTTGGAAATTTCAGCCCATTCATCTTTTTAAATCCGTTGTTTTGTAGAGGTGTGGACTGATCTCTAACATCCGGGCTTTAACTCCGATGCTTTAGACCAGCTCCATCCACATAAGGGTGGTAAACGCGTATACATTATTAATTCTCCTGGGTTTCAGCACCGCTGCAACTCCCTGCTCGTCGCCACGTGCTGCAGGACACGGCTTATTGATCTTAAACTTAACCTCTAATAACAAGTGGTGCAAACACACACACACACTATTATTGTGGAATATTATTTTGATTGTGTTTAATATTTGTGTTGTAGATTGTAACCCTAGAAAATATACAATACTGATATTGATTTATGTTTTACAGACAATCCACAATCAAATACTTCAAGAGTATCGCAAAATAAAAAAGGTAAGTGTGTATTTATTTGTTTGTTTATTTGTTTATGTAACAGAGAGAACCTATTGGGCATCTTCACTCTTGACATGGTTATTACCTCTTGGCTAATCACTCGATCATAAGCAAGCTTCAGTTTCAGCTCCGTTACTTAATTCCTTTACATATTTATATATATATTTTTTATCAGCTTTTACTTAAAGGTTGTTATACACGTGAGTCTCAGCCTTCAGGATTTTTTTTTTTTTTTTCACGTGATGAACTTCTGATTTATTTCCTGGGATTCACTACCAGTTAAAAGTTTGGACACACCTTCTAATTCTAAAGTTATTCAAATACATAATAATCTCCCTTGAACAGTTGATATTGAGATGTTTATCTGCTACTTCTGTTCTGTAAAGCTTTATAACGGCTCTAATCTGAGGTGCTGATTGTTAATCTGTGATTTCTGAGGCTGGTGACTCTAAATAAACAACAACTCCGCAGTGGAGGTAAATTCTGGTCTTGCTTCCCTAGGAAAGTCTTCATGCAGAACAGCATGTAAAAAGTTTTCAAATAAAATCCAGTACTGTTCTAAAACTTGGAAAATAAATCACAAAAGAACAAACATTGAATTAGGAGGTGTGTCTGGACTTATTCGAAGCTGTACAGATGTGTGTGTGTGTGTGTGTGTGTGTGTGTGTGTGTGTGTGTGTGTTTAGGTTGATGACTGTTTGTACTAAATACTGATCACACGTTGTCTCCCATTGTTTCCTCACAGACTAATCCCAACTACAGCCAAGAGAGGAACCGCTGTGAATATCTCCACAACAAGCTGGCACATATAAAGAAACTCATAGCAGAATATGATCAGCAGCAACTTCAGCATTGGCACTAATCATGTTTTTTTTTTTGTTAGTTTGTTTTTCCTCTTTTAACATCTGGAAACAAAGACAGTGAGAGAGGAGTTTCCTGTATTTCTGTTTTCTGGCTCTAAAACAGCAATGGCTCTGAAGGACAAATGTCACGAGAGCATTCCTGCCCCATTCCTACACCTACCCTCCGACCTACACACACACACACACACGCACACACCTCTGACATAAAGAGAGCCTGCAGCGCTAACGAGGGGGGCGGGGCCGAGAGTGTGTGGGAGGTGTTTTACACTGCGTATGGAGAAGTCTTCTGGACATCAGTTCCTTCTGTGATAGCACACAGGTCTCCTAAAGATCAGAAGGCCTTGGAGTTGTTGTTGTTGTTATTATTATTATTATTATTATTATTTTAATGTTTTTTTTTTTTCTCCTCGCTTTATAAACTGGGGCAGGCAACACTGAAACTGATTTCGCAAAGTTTCCTACTTTGTTTATTAAAAGAAATCACAAGAAATGTCATGTTTCCTGATGTATTGAACGGAAGGTACTGATATTATTATTTATTCTTTTGTCTTCCTGAGGGTTTATACCAGATCTGTTGTACACTCCTCAGTATGAGCTCGAATTCTTTTTTTTTTTTTTTTTTTTTTTTCAAGCTAAAAAACAAAAGAAAAAAAATCAGTATTTTATGCAAATGCTGCCTTTGGTTCCAGATAGTCCATAGTTTGCAGTTCATTAATTGATTTAGTTTATTCTCTGGCTTACGCAGGGACTCTGCTGAAAATCTCAAGCCAAGCCGGTTTAGCCAATTTTACACTGTGTGTGAGCAAATGGATGTCGATAAAATGCCTACAGGTGGCACAATAGTGTCTTTTTGTGTTTGTGTAAAGGCTTTGACTGTATGCTGTTGATTTCATTTCTGACTTGGTTAAACCTGCTATGCCAAAGTTGGTCATTTTTTTCTTTTTATTTAATGAAGAGCCTGGGTGTGTCTCAGAGTGAGAGTCGGGTGTTTACGACATGCAGCCGTCTGTGTTTGTACTCACCCTTCTATTATGAAGATGATAAACCTAGAACTATTTAAATAAGTGCAGAAGCATTACACCAGCCTTGATGGACTTGGTTTTCAAGTCATGTTTATCAGGTAAACTATCTCTCTCTCTATATATATCTCTCTCTCTATATATATATCTATATAAGGTCCCTCAGATATGGCTGTATCCCTTTAAAGTATCCAGACTGTGCACACATGCAGAGATCACGAGAGAGCAGGCAGGAATATGTGCTGTAACTGTATTTTATTTTTTCAGCCCTTTTTGGTCATGTAGACCTCTAGACCAAACTACAGTTTGGAGAAATATGTACACTTTTTTTTTTTTTGCCATAAATTAAATGACTGCCCTTTAAGCGCCAGCATTTCGAGGTGATGGCCGACCCTTGATGCGTTTCTCTGAGTATTTGCCATCTTTAGTATTCACCCTTCAGTTTCATTGAAGCAGAGAACAGACTGTCGCGTCTGTAAAGATGTCTGAAGAATGGTTTTGAAATTGACGGCTGTCGACAAACAGTTCATCAGATTATCGTTTCTGATATTGAGCTTTTTATGTTTCAAATATTAAAAATCTGCACTTTGCTCAGCCTCTTGCTGTTCCTCTTCCCTGGGTTTTGCTGCAAGGAGACATTTCTCCATCATTGTCCATCTAAGTGCATGCTTTCGTGAATGTCTTCAAGGAAAACGAAACAAAACAAAAATAAAAGACCGGATTTTGTACCATAGTTTTACTGTAGGAGGGTGTTCAGTTCTAATAAAACCTGATGAAAACATTTTGAGACTGGCGAACAGGACACACTCCCCTGTGCTGTTTTCCCCATCAGTGTGAGGAGCAACTGCTCATTTCTTTTGTGTATTAGATTCACTTTCCTATGATTACAGTATTGATCTGGCTTTTATTTAATTTAAATGGGACAGTTCCAGGTTAGAGATATTTGTAGATCTTTGGTAGAAATCTTTAGGCCCCATCTAAATTAAACTACATTTTAATAGACTCTTGTTTTAAAAGCACCCGGAATTTTTATTAATTTAAATTTTTTTCTCCTGGACGTCGTTTTTAATTGGTGCTAAAAGTAATTGGTGCAAGCTGTAACCAATAACACGATTACCTTATGACTTATTCCCTGGCATTATTTGAAAGACTCGGCTCGATCGCCAATTGGTATTAGTATCAATATTTATTTCATTTTTTCTTTAATTATTTGGTCAGAAAGAATTCGCTTCAAATATGCCAAATGACCTGTTGTTTAGAGTAGTGTAAGAAAAATTATGCTGCTGTTTTAACACACACACGGGAAGGCTTTTGAAATTAATGTTAATGCTAAAACCCAAAGCGTGTTTTTTTGTTTTGTTTTTTTAAATGTTTAGGACTGGGACTGAAATTTGTCTTAGAATTTCAATAAAATTGTCAAACCTTTTATATTTTGCGGTCATTTGAATGTTCCTTTAGAGCCGGTGGATTTATCCAAACCCTGAGGTGCACCAGTCAATAACACCAACACCAATCACGGCTCACCTTGAAAGCCGCGTGGATTGCTGGAAAAAAAAAAAGAAGTTAATGTTGGTCATAATAGAAATGTATCAGAACACCCAGTGCACCTCAACCTGCCGTGTTCGCGGCCCAACAGGCAGAGAGCCCAAAACCATCGACCCTGTGTCCAAACTCCACGAATCCCAATCTCATGTGGCTCCATGGGAGGCGTCAGACAAACAAGTCCGATCCGTGGAGACCTCAGCCTGCAACCCAAAGCAGCCTCGTCCTAAGGGGACACAAGGGGAACCCAAAACCTAGTTGGTTTTTGTGTTGAAGGTTTTAATGTTATGGCTGATCTGTATACATACTGTAGCACTGCTGTTTGGATGTTTTTCATCTTCAGCGATTGAAGAAGCCTGACAGGTGAGACAGAGGAGCGGAAACGCCGAAACACACAGAGGTTTTACACCAGAACTGAAATGCAGCTTTAGACCGTGATTACAGACGGCTGCGTTTGACATGATGATTATTTGGCTCACTAGGTGGAAGCAAAGACTCCGAGACGTGTTTCTTCTTGCTGTCTCATTAGATGCCATATTTAATTCCAGATAAAGGTTTTTGTCAGTGATCTGGTTAAAAGGATAATTCTAACTCTAGCGCATAATTAATTTTGGTGCAATAATTTTCTTTGCAGTTTGTGTAGTCAGCAGCTGCAGTGACTGAAAATAATTGAAGGTTATTGGAGGTTTTTGGAGGTTTTTTCACAAAACTAGGAGTGATGTCGCTCCTCTGGATGATCTCCATGCAATAGAACAAAAGTTTCTTACACACACACACACACTACTGTATATCCCAGTATGACATAGTAATGTCAGATAATGAAAAATTATAATAATTTGTTGCATTTGTCTTCATCGAGCTGTGTGTGTGTGGGGGGGGGGGGCGATCTCTCTTCTTTAACCTTGTTATAACTAATAAACAATGATTGACAGCTTCAATCTTTCTGATTTTAGAAGAGGCCACACACGAGAGACACGAGTTGCATTTGGATTTATTTGTTATTTTAGCTGCAAATGCTGCATGATCATGGGTCACTCTGATGTGTAGTGATGTCATTTTTTCTTCGAATACACAGTGGGGCAAAAAAGTATTTATTCAGCCACCAATTATGCAAGTTCTCCCACTTAAAAAGATAAGAGAGGCCTGTAATCATCATCATAGGTATACCTCAACTATGAGAGACAAAATAAGGGGAAAAAAGCACATTGTAGGATTTTTAAATAGATTAATTGGTAAATTCCTCAGTAAAATAAGTATTTGTTCACCTACAAACAAGCAAGATGTCTGTCTCTCACAGACCTGTAACAACTTCTTTAAGAGGCTCCTCCACTCGTTACCTGTATTTATGGAATCTGTTTGAACTCGTTATCAGTATAAAAGACACCTGTCCACAACCTCAAACAGTCCAACACTCCAAACTCCACTATGGCCAGGAACAAAGAGCTGTCAAAGGACACCAGAGACAAAACTGTAGACCTGCACCAGGCTGGGGAGACTGAATCTGCAGTAGGTTTAAGCAGCTTGGTGTGAAGGAATCAACTGTGGGATCAATTATTAGAAAAACCCCAGAATCACATCACTGCTCTAGAGGAGATCTGCATGGAGGAACGGGCCGAAATACCAGCAACAGGGTGGGAACACCTTGTGAAGACAAATTCAAAATTAAACAGTTAAATTAAGAAAAACAACATGGCCCACATGAAGGACAGTTAAATAAAATAAACGTCTTGAGAATTCTGTAATCTAAGGTTACGTTCCTTGACAAGACAAACTCCTTGGAGTGATGAACTCCCCCAGACATCAGCCCTCAGACACTTCCACCTGATCTATAGAGCCGTCTGTCGAGGCTTTTGTCCAACAGGTCTGTTTCATTATGAAGTGTCAGTTGTGATATTTCTGGCAAAAATCTTCTACAATTCCAGACAGACACACAGCAGTAATCAGTCCAGCTCTGGATCAGGCTCAGTCTAAAAAGCATCAGCAAGTCTCTTTTCCTCCACTAGGGTGCAATGTAGAGCAACTCACTCAGATACTGACAAAATGTCATTATGTATTTCTTTTTAATCTTTTACCTAAATTTTACATCCATTCCCAAATAAGGCAATTTCATGTATAATCCCAGTCTGTCATTATGCGACAATGTCTATTATTTTTAAAAACCAGTGCATAATAAAAGTCCATGTTGTGTATCATCTCAAGGCCATTCCAGTTTCAGGCTTTAACATGGGAAAGTTAGGAAAAGTTTAAGGGTGTGTATACTTATGCATGACATTATAGGGTAAAACCATCAACAATTCCTTTCTTTTGCTTTTTTTTCACAAATCACAGGCTGTTCATTTGTTTATCTTAAAACTGAGCAGGTTTAAGTGGTGTTGTTTATCTGGTATTGGGGTCTTTAACTAATTGAATGGTTTGTCCCACATGAGGTATTTAATCATATGGAACGTTAATTAAAATAAATTCCGAACCCGTGCATAGTCCAGTTCTTAAACCTGCTGTCGAAAAAATTCTGACATTACCTCAAGGCTACTGAGCCTTTTAATAGTGTATTATAAATTATATAGAGAATAAACTGTTTTATTTATTTTAAATATATAGAATTATATGACCTTATGACTATACTTTATATTTTTACTCCTACATAAACTCCAACTTCCAGAGCCTCTCCAACTTTCCCCTCACTTATCAGAGCTCGTTCAGTTCTACACCCCCTCTCGCACTCTTCGCTCTTCTTCATTGCGGCCCCGTGTTACACCCCTGACACCTGCCCACCTGACCACCATGGGCTCCAGAGCCTTCAGTCATGCTGCTCCTCCTCTCTGGAATTCTCTCCCCGAAAACATCTGTAACATAAAATCTCCAACCAAATTCACATCTCACCTATTAAGACCCATTTATTCAGAAACACTCATCCTACATGATGTAAGGCTGCACTCAAATATCAATTTAAACCTCCTTTTGAATCGTCATTTCATTTAATTTTGTTTTAATCACTTACTACTTAACGTTATTTTTGTTATAAATGTCATTTCGTTTTACTGTTTAATTTATTCTTGTTTGATCTGGAAGGCGACCTTGGGTGACCAGAAAAGCGCCTATATAAATAAAATCCATTATTATTATTATTATTATTATTATTATTATTATTATTATTATTATTATCCTGTACAGTTGCAGCCAGAAGTTTACATAAACAAGTTTACAAACAAGAACATCATTGCAATCATCAGGATTGTAATGATTTCTCTGAGCCGTTCTTTTTCTCAGAACGATTGTATCTTCATCATATTAACATTCAAGTCTGTCAAAATGATATAAACAGGTTTAAAACTTATTTAAAGCCCACTTAATATTTGTTTAAACTCCCTTCAGCAGATGCGTTTGGTAACCACCTCCTGGCAGAATTCCTTTTTTCACTGGCAACACAAACAGTCCTGGTGCTTCCTGTGTTGTTCCCAACTAACTGAACAGTTTTCCTGTAAATGAATTAATGATCTAATTGTGTATATGTGTGTTTATGACCATGCATGTACAATTCTGACTGTGTGTTGATTCGAGAAATAATTAATAAATAAATCTTGTCCTCCAGATTCATGAGGTTTACTTGCTTATAAAAAAAAAAATGTTGTATGTCGCACAAATATTCTGCCTGAGAAGCTTTGCCTTGACATTTATGTTTGTGATGTGTATATAAACTTCTGACCCTAACTAGCTAAATATAGAATGGTTGCATAAACATATAGTATTTTTTGTTATTTTATAAATCTTGATATTATAAATATTACATCACCACATTGCACATTGATGGTGTCCCGCTGGTCACTTGCTAAAGTGTTTGTACAGTATGTGGTCAGTTTACTTTCAATACTTACTGTGGACAACTCTTTATTTACATATTACAGATTTAAATGATAAAACTTTATATTTTCTTATAACTGATTTGCACAGTGGTACAGCAGGTGCTGTTGCTGCCTCACAGTACCTTCTAAACAAACCCTGAACTGTGAACTATGATGTCACCTATAGGTTCTCTACCTGCATCTTGGCAGGACTTGGCTCCATCCAAACCCTAAACCCTGGTTAATACATAATACATACAGTACAGTCGAAAGTCTGGACACAACTTCTGATTTGTTCTTTTGTGATATACAAGCTCTAGAACTATATTAGATTTCATTTTTAGACATGAAGGTCAGCTGTTCTGAAACAGTTCTTGCAACAACAGTATTGTGTCGAGTGTGTTTGTGAAACCCATCAGGCACCATGATGAACCTGTCTCTCATGGAGACCTTCCCAGGCAAAGCAAGACCAAAACTGAGCTCTGCTGCAGAGAAGAAGTTCATTTAGAGTCACCAGCCTCAGAAATCACCAATTAACAACCAGCAGCTCAGATTAGATCCGTTATGAAGCTTTACAAAGCAGAAGTAGCAGAAACATCTGACTGTACAACACTCATACTGCACATCCTGACACTTAGTACTGATTTGACTTTATGAATTTCTGAATGTTTTTCCACAACTGTGTATTTTAACCACATATGCAGATCCAGAAATGGATTGGTTCTCTTCTGACTCAGATTCCTCTAAAGGTTCCTTAACTTGCTACTGTTACCTCTGGTTTTCTCTTTTGGAATTTAAATCTAATTCTAATATTCCACAATGCTGTATTGTGACCAGTGTTGTGTCTGTTATTAAAGGCACCATATAAATTACATTTTGTTGCTGTTTACACAATATTTACATGATGTCGGTGATGGCAATAATCTCTGCAAAACTTGTAAGTTAAATATAAATCCTTTCCTTATTTTCAGGCCATGAATAGAAACTTCTACAGAGGAGCATGAGCTTAATGTACATCTGCAGAGCAATCATCCTTAATGAAAACCCCCAAGAGTTATTGGAGTTATAGATCACACTCACGTTCCAGCCATCAGTCCTGAGAGACTTTGTAGACCACTGATATGACTGATCTGTGTATAATGCAGTAGTCTATTAATTACGTTACACCTTGATGTCTTGTACACTCCCTGGTTTTGATCCTCCTGGGCTTAGTAACTGTTCTTATTTAAATAAAAATCTTATCTATTCTTATCCAATCCACCTACCTGTATGTTTTTTTTTCTGTTTCTGTGCTTAAAACATGGACCCCCAGAAATGCCACTCAACCACTTCACATATCTCTTTCACTTCTCAATGTATTTTACCCCCTGCAGAACTCCGGCTCACCGGATGTTTTTCTCACACCCTATTGTTTAAACCATAGAACCTGGAAAAATTCCAGATGATCCACAGCTATAGTTATTATACTGTATATTCTTGCTAAATCCATACTAATTTATAACTTTAAATTTAAAATAATTAAGGTTTTTATAGATAAATGGAGTACCTTTCAGAGCTAAGCTCTGGCCTGTTGAGGTGAGACGATGTTCGTCCCAATAGGGTGCTGCTCTCATTTCTTAAAGCCCAGAGCAGGGAGCGGACAAACAGGCTAAACCGAGCAGTGGCTCGCTGCACAGAGTCGTCACTCAGGTTCCACCATATAGAAACTGAGTCTGTTTGCTGAAATAACAAAGTGTAGAAAGACCATGTTTGTTTTTAGTAACCCTTTTTTTTTTTTTTTTTACATAAAATTAGACCAAACTGAATGCATGGCCAGCACATCTGATCTAAAACTAAAATTGTTACATTTTAGATCAAAAACTCTTATTTTTAATGAAACGTCCTGATCAGTAGTTTAAAGTACTGTGTGTGTGATAGAAATGTAGTGTGTAGCATTAAATGAAACCAGTTCCCCCTGGTATAGTTTTATAAATCAGCCGGGTCTAACTGGTAGAGGAGGAGGAGACAGGCGTCCATCATCAAGGGAACCTGTTTTTTTATCATCAATGTCTTAGTCATAGTACAGGACGCGCCAAAATATACAGTACTGAAATAAAAAGATGAACAATATCACCTCTTTGTCATCTGTGAGTTAATTCTCCTGAAAGAATCTAACATACACACTATTAGCATGTTTATTGTCCACTGTGTGTGTGTGTAGCGCCTCGCTGTAGACAGTGTTCATATCGTTCACGCAGATTCTCAACCTGGATTCCCAGAACAAAGGTTACTGCAGACTCCTGCAAAATAAGACGATTTGCTGGCGTAACGTTATTCACAGTTGAACACCAACATTCTGCACAAGTAGGCATCAGGTGGTGTAAGATCAGGGGAATGGGACGCGGACGGGGTATATACTCAACTATAAACACTTATTCCTTCGTCGAGAAACACATTAACAACAACAACTGCACAACACAACTTCCTTTTCACTAGAGGGAACATGTGGGTCTGGAACTACGACATGTGGGTATGGCTATGGGTATGGGTATGGGTATGTCCCGTCGACAAACACACATGTGCATCCAAGATGCACGAGTTTCAGTCCTGTATACTGTATTTGCCTCGGCAGCTGGATGTCAGCTTTCTGGTCACACTGTAACTCTGGATGTCCTTTATGTTTCATCACGTTAAACAGTAAAAGACATTGGTGTGATTATAGATTACAGTCTTTCTTTTGAAGCTCAGGTAGATAATATTACTAGGTAATAATTTGATGATATGATTCTTTCATCTCAGAAATTTCAGCACATGATGCAGAGAAATTAGTTTATGCTTTTATTACTTTGGATTATTTTAACGCACTACTGTCCAGATGTTTTTCTAGGTGCATAAACAAGCTCCAGTTAGGCCAGAATACAGCAAAGTCCTCACTAGAAACGGAAGATCCGAACACATCACCCCTATCTTATCCACACTGCATTGAAATGTTGCATTGATTTTAAAATACTACTTTTGACCTATAAGGTCACTTTCTATGCTCGCTTCGAGGCTGCAGCTAAAGACGCTAGCGATGCTAATGCTAGCGGCGCTAATGGCTGCAGACAGGAAGTCACTGCCAGCACCGGAAGCGCGTTCATCATCACCGAGCATGACGTAAGGAGAGCCTTCAAGAGAGTGAACACCAGGAAAGCAGCAGGACCAGACGGCATCTCAGGCCGTATTCTCAGAGCCTGCGCAGACCAGCTAGCACCTGTGTTCACTGAGATATTCAACATCTCTTTATCTCAGTCGGTGATCCCCACATGCTTCAAAGAGTCCATCATTGTTTCTGTCCCTAAGAAACCTCATCCTGCTTCCCTCAATGATTATCGCCCTGTAGCCCTCACTTCAGTAGTGATGAAGTGCTTTGAACGCCTGGTCATCATTTCTTCACTACCAGACACACTGGACCCACTACAGTTTGCATACCGTCCAAACCGTTCCACGGACGATGCAATCTCACATCTCCTCCATACATCTCTCACTCACCTGGACACTCGGAGGGGGAATTATGTGAAAATGCTCTTCTACATAGACTACAGCTCTGCATTTAATACCATAATTCCCTCCACACTCACCACCAAGCTGGAGCACCTGGGACTCAGCTCATCCATGTGTCAGTGGATCTCCAATTTTCTGACTGGCAGACCACAGGCAGTAAGGATGGGCGGACATGTCTCAGCCTCCATCACTCTCAGTACTGGAGCCCCCCAGGGTTGTGTTCTGAGCCCCCTGCTGTACTCTTTGTACACCTCTGACTGCGTGGCCACTACCAACTCCACCGCCGTCATCAAGTTTGCTGACGACACTGTCGTGGTGGGCCTGATCACCAACAATGATGAGTCGGCCTACCTAGAGGAGATTGTAAATCTGGAGAACTGGTGCCAGAGAAACAATCTCCTCCTGAACGTCAGCAAAACAAAGGAGCTGATAGTGGACTTCTGTACAAAGCAGGAGAGGAACTACCAGACCCCCATCATCAACAGGAGCCCAGTGGAGAGAGTGGACAGCTTCAGATACCTCGGTGTTCACATCACGCAGGACCTGACATGGTCCTGTCACATCAACACCGTGGTAAAAAAGGCCCGGCAGCGTCTCTACCACCTCAGACTTTAGACTGCCCTCCAAGGTGCTCAGGAATTTCTACTCCTGCACCATAGAGAGCATCCTGACGGGAAACATTACGACCTGGTTCGGGAACTGCACCATGCAGGACAGACAAGCTCTACAGAGGGTGGTGCGATCAGCTAAGCGCATCATCCGCATCGAGCTCCCTGACCTGCACTCAATCTACACCAAGCGGTGCTGGACCAAGGCCAGGAAGGTCGTGAAGGATCTCAGCCACCCCAACAACGGACTGTTTACTCTGTTGCGGTCTGGGAAGCGATTCCGCTCCCTGAGGGCCAACACAGACAGACTGAGGAGGAGCTTCTTCCCGCAGGCGATGAGGTCTCTCAACCACAACCACACCACTATGCAAAACTAACACAATATTTTCACAATTCTCACAATCAATCAATCAATCTTTATACATCCATGGACACTATGGACAACTCCACGCACATCACATCTACACTACATGTTTACGTATACATTCTGGACCATTGCACAAAGACACTTTAATAACTATTGCACAAAGTCACTTTTTCTATGCATATTTGCACACCATTATAGTTCTATGTGTACAGTATATTTCTATTTTCAGGTTCTATTTTTTCTAGTTAAATTTTATTTTAATTTTTATTTATTAAAATTTTCTATCATATTTCTTCTATTGATATTTATTACTTATAAGTTTTAATTCTCTTTTTAAGGTCACTGGCGGTCGTGTAAGCATTTCACTACATTTCGTACTGTGTATGACTGTGTATGTGACAAATAAAATTTTAATTTTATTTGAATTTGAATTTAAGGCATTTAAAAAAAAAGTTTAAAGAAGTGTACTCTGGAAATCACACTGATCTTTTACTTAAAGTATATTATTCTATAACATATTTTTGGAAAGTGTACAATAATGATGTATGTTTAAAGTTTTTATATTAACTGATGGTACAATTTTTGTTAGTATATTTGCAATGTACTATAAAAGATTTAAATATATTTGGAATACACAAGTGTATTTTCCCTGCTGGCGTTGTTGCATATACTGCATCACTTAAAGCTCCATCATTGGACAGTTAAGAAATTCACAATAAACTGCAGTCAAAACACTGTCTGCCTAAAGATTTCTAAAGTCTTGCTGGCTTCTTGTGAATTGTCTTTGGATAGGAAGTCACCTTGCTTATCATCATCAATACAAAAAAAGTCAGAAAATGTTTTGTGACTTAATGACGAAACAACAAAATTAATAAACAGATTATACAACTGAATTAATCTGAGATTATTGTGCTGTTGATGTAAACAGAGATCAGTGGAGTGAGAAAATGAATCTATGAATCTTACAGAGCTTGAATTAATCAGATGCTGTCTATGATTTTTATATCAGGTGATGTGATTAATTTGGATGATGATCTAAATCACATAAAAGTAATAAACATTTTAAACAACATTTCTTCTTTACAATTTTAGCAGTGCTTTTTCCATCAGTACATTTAAATTATATGGAATAGGAATTAAATCTTTAATTGTATTTTTTCTCTTTTTCACTTTTGGTATAAGGAGACACATGTTGTTTACGGAATAGTAATAGTTTTCAGAACTATAAAGAATAAAAAATGTCATAATTTACAAACAGCTGCAATAGACATATCTAATAGTTATGCTTTAGCACCGTACTGAAATCATGGGAAACCACAGAGAATGTTTCCTAAAGTGATGTGTCTTCCTTCATACTGTATGTGCGCATTTACTGGCAACCTGAACAAATGCACTGAAATTGTTTGGATGATCATCACCATGGTTTCAAGAAGGTAAGCATGCGAGGCACTTCAGTTGTGATGTAACCAGGGTACGAGTAACCACGTTTGTGAGGTGCAGCAGACGTGTTCGTGTGGGTGTAGGGTCATTAAGTACAAAAGCTTTTGATCAGCATTTACATGCAGCTCGTTGTGTCACACAGCTACTGATTCACCGCAGGATGTTTTACCCCTAATGGAAGAAAGTGGAGGATGGATTATTAGAGATGTTAAACAACTCTCTCTTTGTATCTGACTGTATAAACCAGGCGTACTTTGTAAGGCTGAGTAAGTGTTCATACTGTGTCTAAACATTCACTTAACTCACAGTATTAAGATTAGAATTAGATTAGATTACATTAGATTTCTAGTCTTGTAACATCACATGCAGGCATACAGTATGTCTGGCAAACCAATCAGCCTGTAACATACAATTAATAATCAGTGTTAATTAGTAAATCATCATTAAAAATAAGGAGACATTCAGTAAATGCATCTGTCTTAGAGCATCACATTTTCTCTGGGTGTCCTTTAACGATTTAAGATGTTTCTTTATTCATTTATTTAATATTTTGTATAGAACATTTATACCAGTAGACAATGTCAGAAATGACATAAACAGCCCTATGCAGCTGTATTTCATACAGAAATCCAGATCTCTAATTTAATATATATATATATAGTATATAATAAAATTAGGGCAAAAGTCAGTTTTTTTGTACAAAAATTGCTGTTTATTTTAGCACTTTATTATCACTAAATAGTAGTCAGTTATTACTGCAAACAAACAAACAAATAAATAAATAAACCTTCCAAAAAAATATCTGTCAGCCAGAAAAGAAGAAGGGAAAACAGCATACAGTAAAACCTTGGATTGCGAGTAATGCGGTTTGCGAGTGTTCCGCAAGATGAGCAAAGATTTTTAATAAAATTTTGACTTGGAAAACGCATGTGTATAGCGTGCGTGTATTGTTTCTTTGTGTACACATGCATGTAAAGTGAAAGAAAGACTCATTAGAGGTTAAAAATCCATTTTCTCCCTCTGTGTCGTGTGTGTGTGTGTGTGTGTGTTTTCTCTTATGCGCTGCTAAATGTGTGTGTTATGTGTGCGCGCGCGCGTAATTCGACACTGTGCCGGTTCACACTCTCTCTCTCTCTCTCTCTCTCTTGCCTTTGCAGTTTGTGGTTGTGTGTTTTTGTGTGTGTAAAGCACCCCTCTCTGCTTTACAAACACACACACAAAAACACACACATTAAAGGCTAGAGAGAGAAAGAGAGAGTGTGTGTGAACCGGCACGGTGTCAAATTACGCGTGCGCACACACATAACGCACACACTCCGCAGCACAAGAGAGAGAAAACACAGAAAAGACACACACACACACACACACACCTGCGCGCATAAATCTGTCTGGATTTTTTTTACTTTTTTTAAAGGTAAAGTGCAGGTTAATTTGTTAAAAGTGCAGGCTGTGGAATGAATAATTTGAATTTTCATTATTTCCTACGGAAAAATTTGCTTTGGTTTACGAGTGTTAACTAGTGCTTCTAGAATGAATTATGCTCGTAATTCAGGGTTCCACTGTATATGTAAAAGATTGGGTTTTGCTGCATCAAAAAATAAGAAGGTGTGACATACTTCTCACAAGGACTATGTCTGGTTCTTCAGGATGTTCAGTAAAACTAATTAATTTCCTTATAAAACTACATACATTGTATGTGAGACTAAATTTTAAGCACGTCACACCCATTACTGACTCTTTAATTAATTACTGTTTACTGCTTTTTATAGTATTTTTGTAAATGTTGTGGAAGACATTCTTGTTTTACAGCAGTTATTTGCATGTGCCTAAGTTGTTTGCACAGTATACACACGGAGTAAGTCCATAAATCTTGGAACAAAAAGAAGATTTAGAAATTTGGCTTGTGTACACCACCACATTGAAATTAAATGATATATTTTTCAAGGCGTGAGTCAGGACTTTCAGCTTTAATTCAATGGTTTGACAAAGGTGTGACATTACCCATTCAGGAATTACAGCCATTTTTACACATACCCAAACACAGACACACACACACACACACACACACAAACACACACACACACAAACACACACACACACACACACACACAAACACACACACAAACAAACACACATTTTGGGGGGGCTCATAAATTATTAATTGAATTAATGAATAAATAAATAAACAAACAAACATAATTACAAGCATATTGATGGCATTTAATACTTGGATGAAAATTCTTTGCCTGGAGTCTGGAACCCATAGACATGATGCTTTACCGGACCTTTACTGCAGCTGCCTTCGCGGACATGTGTTATTGTTAATATGTTAGTCTCACTGTATGTCATAACAGTGCCTCCATTCAGACAGATGATGTGGTGTTTTGGATCATCATCTGTCCCTTTCTTTCTCCTTACTTTTATCTTCTCTTATAAGTTCATTTTGGTTTCATCAGTTTGAGGAATATATTTTCTGGTAACGTCTAATCTGCCGTTTCTGTTCTTGAGCATTAGCAAAGGTTTTCTTGTTGGAAAGCATCTGTATTCATTTTATGAAGTTGTCTCTTGCCTGTAGAGTTTGACAATGACTTGCCTACCTCTTCATGAGGGTTCTTGGATAGATGTTGTAAAAGAGATCTGGACTAAATGTTGTGGTCCTTCAGGCCTTTTGCTGTTGTGGAATATAATACCTGAATAGTTAACCCACACATTTTTTTCTAAAACGGTACTCAAATCATGAGTATTTCATTTCAAATTCAATGTAGTGGTGTATGTTGGCCAAATGCGAAATATATTTGTTCCAACATTTATGGTACCTGACTGTATATATTAACCTGCCATAAACAGTGCTTAATTTAAAGTTTATTTAAATCATTATTAAATGATGGTCAGAGTGTCAATAGGGAACCAGTACTGTTTCACAGACCTATGTGACTTTTATTTAAGGTTAAACGTAGCTATAAATGTTGTCCTACAACACAAATAAATCAAAGCCTCTGTTGTGTTTCAAGCCTGGGATAGGAAATGGAATATGTATTGTGATTTATTAACACAAATCCACCGAATAAGTGCAATACAGACAATAACAGGACAAAAACAACATTGATATTATAATATGTTTACTGTGACCAAGAATATAAAGAATTATTAGAAAATAAAAAAGAATATTACACAGATCAGTATTGCACACAATTTTAATATTACATTTATTGATATATGATAAAATTATTATATTAATTTAGTATTTGATTTATATAATATAATATAATATAATATAATATAATATAATATAATATTCCTGGAGTGTGTATATATTTTTTGGACTGACTCCGTATATTCTTAAGGTTTTGTAAAAATTATTAATAATTCCTCTGCAACCAACACAACAGCAAGTGTGAAAATGAGACAATTGATAAGGCAGTTCTATTATACTCTAAAGAACAGACCTTTTATGCACATTTCCTTTATATTAATATTAAACAAAACAGGTGCAGGCTTAAAGCTAAAGACACACACACACATCCATAAGGCAGAAGCCTTTCAGAAGCACTGTATGTGTTACTTTATCTGGGTGCCTGTTCAATTCAGCAGCAACACGATGCAAAAACAGAAACGGGAAAAAACAAACAAATACTAATCTCTTAATCTGGAAACAAAATGTAATAAAATTAACATTTCTTTCAATATTTATCATAAGGGTGATAGTTAAATTATTCTAGTTTGGTAAAAAAAAAACTAACAAAAAAAATATGTATATATCTATATATATATAGATATAAAGATATATAGATAGATATTATAATGTAATAAATAACTTTATAAATTGAATAGAAATTAATAAATTGTTTCTAAATGTAATTTATTTATCTTTATATGTATCCAACATTAGAGATTTAATCATGAAACATTTGATGATACAA
The DNA here is from genome assembly GCF_024256425.1 of Clarias gariepinus. Lineage (NCBI taxonomy): Eukaryota > Metazoa > Chordata > Actinopteri > Siluriformes > Clariidae > Clarias > Clarias gariepinus. The sequence continues at coordinate 4,069,368 of NC_071114.1, forward strand.
ATGTAAACACGCATTTCAAATGTTTTGTGCTTTGCCATGTGTGCCATGTTCAGGTGGAAAAGTGTTTACGTAGAACTTCCCAGAAGCTCTGCTTTGGTCTGCTGGCCACAGCTGGAGAAGGACCAGAACCTGAACACTCGCTGGTCTCAGGGTTGCTGGTTCCTCTGGAGACCTGACGACTTGCTGTCACTGTAAAGCTCTGCACAGGGAGTGTTCTTTGTGATGAACTGTTCAGGGTTGCTGTGGGCATGTTTTCCTCACCCCTGGCCCAGGACCGGTGTCCTACCTGCAGCAGGAGCTCCTCCTCATTGGCCATTTGAGGGCTCTGGCTGAGGGTCACGAAGCCATAGGGGGTGGTGATTTTGGGCAGGTGAGGCAGGGACAAGGCTCCTCTGGTGGTAGGGTCAGAGCACTGATCACTTTCCATAAAGACGCACCTGACAGATGTCCGTCTGTGGGTGCTGGGGTCTGAGATGCTCCTGCGGGCTTTTCTCCCAAGCACTGGAGATGAGCTGAAGAGTGAGGATGAGGATGACGAAGTTGAAGAGACAGAGGACAGGAGCTGAAAGTCCTGGGTGAGGGTACATGCCGTGTCTCGTCCTGCCTGTGTCCTCCTGTCCCCTGCTAGCTTGGGAATGGTGAACTGCGGGATCGTGTCCGGTGTCACCACGATGCTGCGCAAAATCTCCCGCCTCCCGCAGGCTGCGGGTCCGACAGAGCACGTAAGCGCGCGCAAACCCGCGGAGCTGTCAGGTCGCGGGTGGAAGGAGAGATCCGGGGAGTCAGGCTCGGTACTGAGGGGTACAACCGGGAGGAACCCAGAGCTCAGTCTGCGCCTCACCGTCTCACTCATCGCAGTTCGGACAGAGAGAGAGAGAGAGAGAGAGATGTTAGAGATCAAAGAAAGCGCGCAGTTACAGATCAAAGTAGCGCGGCAGTGAAGCCCAGAGCGCGCGCTCCAGAATCCCCCGCTTATTTTAAACGTGCGCACTCATGACAAGGCGGAAGCCCTGCCCAAGTCCAGACCTGTCCACATTACGTCATCAGTCTGCTGAGTAAAGACGTCTTCCCTGATGACGTCTGAGCTGTTGTTTACGTACACTACTAAAGTACACTACTAAAGTACACTAGTACAGTACAGTACACTACTACACTACTGCTAGACCCTGGATCTCCTCTCCTCGTCCTACAGCGTCAGTATTTAACCATCAGCTTAACCATGCGCTTTCAGAAACTCCACAGTTTGAACATTACTGTGTTTCAGGGCCGTGCAGAGACGTTTAAAGGGGCGCGTGCTCAAAAGAACAGGCTGAATAACAACAACTCACATTCAATCTTATGTGGAATTACATCATACTGTATGACTGTCATCAGGTGGGGACACATGCCTTACGAGGCATGTCTGGAATATTTATTATATTATTAGTAATAATAAAAAAAAATCTATACACATAAAACACACAAACATGCACATGCAGTGCTTATTAAATGTTTAAACTGTAGAGATACAATAATTTTACTGCTGTAAAATCAGCCTTTTATCTAATTTGAAAATAATCTTATATCATCTGTTACTTAATATATTTTCTTTAAAAACAGTGTTTTTTTTTTTTAAATATCATCCATAATATCCATAATTATGCATTTATTTTAATTCATTTGTTGGTATAGACTATAGTGTGCACTGTAAACCCTATTTACTGTTTTGTTGAAGTCTGCTCTGCACCTTTCAATTAATTTGCCTGCTTCTCCTCCAGCTCCGCACCACCAGCCTGTGGGCACTTTGTGAGCTCGTACCCGGCTCGTAACGAGCGCGCTCTGCCCTCAAGGGCGAGCATTGGTTAATAGCAGTCATGTGACTGATGCAAGCCAGATCCTTTTATTTAGCAAAATTGAGATTAATAGTTACATTTTATTGTTGAGGGGCAAAGACAGGGCTCCATACGCACATACACATAAAAAAAATAGTGGAGAAAAGCCCCCCCGCACGTGATCAATAAAAATACCTGTAAAATTTTATCCTGTTTTTTTTTTTTAACACTGATCAGGAATAATATTTTATATTTATATACACATCCAAAACAGTATCGGTGTTGGTTTTATTAATGTTGTACATAAATTACAAGAAAATGTGTGTCAAAAAAAGTTTATGCAACATAGAGTTGAGCAATCTTCCTTTCCTAAAAAATTAAGTTGTTAACTTTAGCTGTTTTGGAGAGAAGATTTTATATATAGTGTCCGTAACCATGTCAAATTCAGGTTGCAATATCTTAACAACTTTTGCATTTTAAAAAAATCCCCTTATTTATTTTGTGTACACATCAAGCGCGTACACAAGAGACTTGTATAGTAGTTATGAGTCTTGTATACTTTAGTTTTGTATTAAATATCGTTTAATTTACAATATGAAAATAAAAAAATCTGCTATGAAAACATAATAAATAAAAAAGGTAATAAATAAATAAATACATAATAATAGTAATAATTAAAAAATACAAATAATATGTATATATTATTTGTATTAATTTTATTTATATATAATATATAAATATAATATACATAAATGTAACATAACAATATATTATAATAATTCTGCTAGAAAGGTCGTGGACATTTTGAACAGTGCACAGTGTGTGGGGTCTTTTATTGGTCTTGGTCACGTGATTAATTAGCGGCTGTGATTACACAGAGCGCGGTGCTGGGTTCTGATTGGCTGGGCGCTTCTGACTTAAGACTACATGTAAGGCGCTACACGTGTGCGTGTGTAGAGTTAGTTTATCCACGTGTAGCAGCAGTATGACTTCTGAGTGTAGCCACACCGTTGAAGCTGACAGCAGTGAGGGCCAAAAGGCAAGTGTGTGTGTGTGTGTTAGTTCTACTTTCAAGAAGTTTATAACTTTGCAGCAGTTGGGTTAAAACTGCATGGTGTGTTGTTGAAGGCTGTCTGAAGTTAATGTGTGTGTGTGTGTGTGTGTGTGTGTGTGTGTGTGTGTTGATGTCCTCTGACAGGGTAAAGCTGTGGTGAAGAGAGAGGGTGTGCTCGCATCAGTCTTCTGTCGAATTTCACAGTTCTGGCCAATCCGTCTTGTGGTAATTCTGCCAGCAGATGTTTCTAGTAGTCACCTGTTGGTCTGATTGTTTATAGTCTTCTATAACCATCCTTTCCACTCTGAGAAGCTGAGGGGTGATCATTACCTGCTCTTTTTCAGGTGCATGGTTTTCGGGCTGTGTGGTGGTTCTTTGGCTTTTCCAATCCGTCTGAAAAACAAAGTTCTCCCAGTGCACGGCAGTGTCGATCGGGACGGAAGCGTCTAGGCCGACCCACACGTTTGCTGCTTGCCATCCTGCCCCGGCAGCTCCAGAGTGCTCTCGGGTACCCGGTGTGCACCAGCATCGGCTGCTCCGTCTCCCCAGGTGTGCTTCAGGTTTTCTGACTTGTTGCCAACTGCAGCAGTGGAGTTACAATTTTGTGCTATGCTTGTAGTAAGACATGGTGTGTAAGTGTTGTAGACCTTCATGTTCATATGGTCCTGGAAATTTGCTTTCTTTTATTGTAATTTTTAGAACTAGTGTTTTATTTATTTTTTTTTTTGTGCCTTTTAGATGTGCGCTGTTCCCCCACTAAGCCCTGTGGGAAAGGCAGTAAAAGGAAGCAGGATGATATGGATGAGGATGATGATGATGAGCTGGAGCAGCAGTCATGGGTGGAGGCGCTCAACCAGGAGCTGAATGATGAGGACCCGTCTGCTGATCCTGACTACGAAGTACGTGCATTTCTAGCCTTTAGTGTGATCAAGAAGTCAGGTGTGATCAGATGTGGGTTAGCAAAGATTTACAGTGAAGCATAAATTTTGGTACATAAAGTAGAATGCTCTTGGGTCGGGGGGGTTAAATGCATAATGGAGGGGTTTAATGCCTATTTTTATTTTTAAAAATTTGCCCCCGCAGCCCAGTGCAGTGGAGACCGATAGTGAGGAGTATCGGACACACAATGATACTGAGAGCGATATCGAAGTGGAGAAAGGTGTTGTCGTGATCCAGGATTTGGAGACTGTACAGGTTAACCACCACCACCTCAATTTCAGATTCCATAATTTGGATTTGCTTTAGTACTTAAAAAAAAAAAAAGAAAAAAAAAGTTTGAATGTGTGTAATGGAATGCTCTAGTTGAATCTAATCACCTTGTTTTTTCATATTTTAGGAAACTGCCACTGAGGCGAAGTGATGGTAGTGTGGAATGTCTTGCATGTATTTATAAAAGTAATGGTTTTCTTGTAAGTAACTAACTGCCCGGTGTCTTCCTGGTCACTTGGGCTTTTTGTCTTGCCGAGGGCCTCCTGGCTCAACGGATGGTCTGTTTTTGTACTTATTCAGTGTCTTGTATTGATTTTTCAAAAATAAATTATGTTTAATCTAACTTCACTGGGACACAGCAGGTGTTTAAATAAATGCATTTGCATATAGTACTTTTACCTGATTTTCCCCACCCCCAATAAGTAGGAGTTTTTTTTTGTTTTTTATTAGAAATGTATAGAATAAAAATAGTTTAGTGCTGATTACATGCTATTGACGGCTTAATGTGCATCTACTATTAAGTGGTACACCGTGGGCAACAGAAAAGTAGCCCACCTCCAATACCATGTACCCCTAGTCTCATTCTCAATGTGGAATCCATCAGCAGGACAAAACCTTGAGCAACTCTACAAGGAATCAATAAAAGCAGATCTATTTGAAAGTGGTTTTGCTTGACTTGGCAGGAAGCATCCAGGTTCAGTGTCCCACCAAACATCAGTGGGTCTAGTCAAAATTGGTGCAATACAAGGTCATGTTGTCTTCATGCCAGCAGAGGGAGCTCTAATCTGGGGACTTACTTGAGAGCAAGACCATGATCAACTTTGTGTTGGTGTGTAATTCTCATTAGACTAAACTCAGATCTGGGTTTTAGTTACAGCATCTCTTATTAAGTAGACCACCCAGGTCGTCTCCTGTTAACAGAACTGTATTCATGTACTTGGATTTGCTCAGACCTTTTGTGCAGTAGTTAAACATTAACACATTTGTCTTGATGTGAAGTGTTTGTATATACAGTACAGCTCATGTAAAGCTGAGACCTCTTGTTTGTGTTTCCTCTTGATTCTATCAGCAGTTGTCATTTGCTGACATTTAGGGTTAAACACTGTCCAGTGTTTCTTAATAATAGGAAGTGAGTCAAAGGGGCTTTTTTTTCCCCGTGTGTGTGTGGGGGGGTGTTGCCTTGGTGGGAAGTTTAAGTTGAACATGGTGTTATGAGCTGTTGTTTCCGGAGTAATGTCATTTGTTGGTAGTTTGAATACTCACATTTCCTCTGTTTTTGATTTGTGTGTATTGTTCTTTGCTCGTTGAGGCCGAAACAATTTGCCATTGAAATTGCCACAAGTATCCATCAGTGGACACATCACGCCCCTTAACTGACTTTATCGAAGAAAAACACACTTCCTGTTAACCAAACTGTTTTCTACTTCATCTATCTGGTATCAACCAAATTAAGGTTTACATTTTGAGTCTTGGTTTCTTAATTTAAGTTCTTTTCTTTGCCATTGTCTCCTCCAGCTTGTTCATTAGTGATAAACTGACCTACCTCATTCTAAATGATACACTAGATTTATACTACCTTACTACTGTCAATCATAAAAGCACATAAATCCCTTTTGTGGATGGGTGCAGTGTGTCATGCCGTGTAATTTTACACTTTTCATTATGATTCTCTTCTCATTTATGATCAGTTACACATTGGGTTTTCATTCATTTGCATTCTTCCACCCGTACACCCAAGTACACTGGAGCATGTGTACACACCACTTTCTTCCATTCCTCCACCTCAGTTTACTTTTGTCTATTTTTGCTTGTCACATGACATGTTAAATGTTTGTTTAAATAAACAAAACACACTGCATTACAACTTCCTTTACAGTCAAAAGTAATGTATATTAGGCAAATTTTTTTTATTGCCCATAGTGTGTAAGTGCTTGTGCCTTGCAGTGAACTTTGCACTCTGTGCTGTGATAAGGTCCGGGTTTCTTTTGACCCTGTATAAATAGCATAAGGGATTTTCTTCACATGCCATAATAGAATACAGCTTGAGCACTTGTGTAGTCTAAACTCTGCAGGTTACAGATTTAGGGTAAATATTCAGTTCTTGCGTTGTCTTGGTTCCAAAGTATTTAAATTAAATTTATTTCAGAGTATAGTGTGTGCCTAAGGGTAAAAGTTACAAAAAAATACAAAAAATACAAAAAAGCTGTATGGTCTAAATAGTCACTGTCACTACACAGCTTGTTGAATGCACTTGCTTTTTGAAAGAGCCTCCTATCACTCTGTTCAGGCTTCTTCAGGACATTATTCTGAGTGAAATAGTATATTATTGATTTAGGACACTGGAACAAGTGTAAGAGGAAGAAGAACTTGTACAACAGTAACAAGAAGCAGCATTAAACCAGGGCACAGGGGTGAGCAAATTTATTCCACACTCTCTTGTAACATGCAGACTAATTCAACTGAATACAGAATACAAACATCAGGAGTCATGCACACATTAAAAGAGAGAGAGAGAGAAAATAAAACAACCAATACACGTGTAAAATAAGAAAGCAAACAAATTTACTTACATTTGTTGCATGGGAATCATAGCTATAAATATTAAAGTCTAAGGAGCAGTGTGTGGGAATGTGATTGCCTAATGATTTAAAGTGGAAACGTGTCTGACTTTACAGCAGCACTTTCATAAAAACCACTAAAGAATTCACAGGAAAACATCGACGCATGTGGCAGGGAAAAGTTTAGGATTATTTTACTGGTGAAAGAAATGAAGCGTGAATGAGCACGAAGCACTGCGGTGAAGGATTAACTGGGGATTATTCATCGTCTCTTTCGATGCTGTAAGCCATGAAGAAAGCGTCAGGGCGGGACGGGACGAGCGAATGACCCGGTCTCACAATCTCAAAGCCCAGGAAACTGAAGGTCCGCAGCAGCGATGCTGTAAGAAACACAGGAACAGTGAGGCTCTGAGGAAACGCCACACACACACACACACACACTGAGCTAAGAGGAGACGTACTGTACCTCTGTCGTCTCGATTTTTCTGGAAGCAAATAAAAACGTGATCCACCTGAAGTTTCTCTTCAGCAAACTCTAGCAAGAGTGCAAAGCTGAAAAGGACAGGAAGATAAACAAGGCTTTACATTTACATCAAACGTGCACGTTATAGCCTCGAACAAACTGTGAACACACGCATTACACACTGATCCTCATCCTGTCCGTGAAGGTGTCCTTAACCTCCCTGTATGAACTGTTACATTCCCTCCACTAAAACATTTTCCTCCATATAAACACAACACATACTGGTGTCATGAGGTTTGCTCCATGTGTTTGGTCAAAAGCTGCAGCTCTTATATTTGATATTAAAATAAATAAATAAATAAATATAATACACACAGCATTTTACAATAAATGAATAGGACAAATTATGAACCGTGACCTCTTCAATTATTGGCACCCCCTATAAAGGTTAGGGAAAAAAATCCACCTTTTGGTGAAGTAGACCTTACAATAGAATTTAAAGGGGCGTCAGTAATTGTGGCATAAATTTATGTTTCTTTGAATGAATTTACAGTCGAATGTACAATGAGCACCTGCGAATTGTGAAAAACTGAGAAATTTGGATGTGGTCAAAACAATCCCTATAAAAGCAGATAAAAAAAAAAAAGAATCTCCTAAAGAATAAAAAAAAAATAATAAATCTCCCAAGCGCCGTAGAGCTCGCTTTGTGTTCTCTCTACAGAACTAAACAGTTTATACAGTATTATATTTTATATGGAAATTTTGCTGAATTTACTTTAATATAAGTTTTAATGTTCTTAATAATTTGGTGCTAAAACACATAAGATTATATATTGCTGTGGAAAAAGTAAAAAAAAAAAAAAAAAGAGTTTTACATGTTAACGTGTGTATTGCTTGTGTGTTAACTTAAAGACACAAGCTGCAGGTTTTCTCCAGGTGTGTACCAGTGTGTGTGTGTGTGTGTAAACCCCCTTGTGTGAGCACACTCAAGGTTTGTAAGCGGACGAGCTTGGATGCATTATTAGGTCAGGATCTCGTCCACATACATTATTATTGTATTATTATTTCTGTAAACGGTGGACTGCCGTAGATCTCAGTGTTTTATTATTAGTAGCCAAGGCGGACGTTTTCATTTTTAGAGATCAATTAGTCTTTCTTAAAAATTACACACAGGTAGTCCCTGACTTATAAGGTCTGTTCTGGGAGCACAATTGTAGGTCGGACTTGTTCTTTCACGCCTTGAATACGAATATATAATGTAAATCATACCAATCCACTTGACTACATCTCTGTCCTCTTCCCCCACACTGCCATCATGTAGCCAAAAACCATAACCACGTCTAAGTAAATGAATCTCATATGTTAAATGTAATAATTGTCTCTCCATTTTTAAATCACGAGGGGAATCCCAGATGCTATTTTGTCTTAGAGCTGTTTTCCACTGTATTGGACTGTGAACTCTGTTTTGTTGAGAATTTTACGAAATTACGATTATTCACCAATCAGAACAGCTTTATTCTCGTGCTCCCGGATTCACTCACTGAAGACTCATTTCTCCCGCGCGCACACAATATACCAGAGTTTGGACATTTTACACATTCATTCACTAACACATTAAGAAAATTGTATATAATTGTAAATATTGGTATCTGGTGCGCTGCAGTGTCTATTTTTTGTACAATACACTTGTTAGCATCTACAAATGTTCGTGGTCCATTCATATCTGCTGAAATTCCAAACTCAAATTTTTTTTTAAGTCAGTAACTACTTGTACATAAAATAATAAATAAGATAAAACATAAATGACACAGCATCATTTGTGTCTCACCTGTCCTTGCTTCCTTCAGGAAGCGCTCCTGGGGGGATCTCGATGTACAGCCTAACTCCAACCAGCGACCCCCTCCAGACTACAGGCTTGATCTCAGAACTACGCCGCTCGAAAAGCAAAAAACGCACACGGCTGTTTAAAGGTGGAGGCTCCTCGAGGACCAGCAACTGAGTGTCCTATTGAATAGAAGGAATAAGAAAAAAATTCTACAGGAGAATAAACTGTGGAGGGGTCAGCACTTTTCTTTGCTTAATCATTTAACAGACCTTTAGAGCTTAATGTATCCGGCACTGAGTAATAATTACCTTGTGTGCACTTTGCACACAAGTTAAAAAAATCTCATTTTACAGTCAAAAAATAATCATCATTTCTGTTTTTATGTAAATCAGTACAAAGATACTTACCGAATAGAATAACTTAGCTGAAAGATTGTGATCCCTCTGATCGTTCCCTCGCCCACCTGGGATCTTTAGGGGTGGGTGAGGGGCATCAGGAACACCACCGAGGCCCCGGACACGGGTTACTGCAACACCGTGGGCACCTGCTGGGACTGCAAAAGGACAGGACAAACTGTTTGACACAGTACCTGTACTGGGTTAATATCTGTACAAAATTTTACTTGTCACATACACAGTACGATATGCAGTGAATTGCTTACACAAGTGACCTTAAAAGTAAAAGCTTATTAATAAGAAATAAATATAAACAAAAAAAGAAATAGAATAGAAAATAAAATTTACCTAGGTAAAATTTTATAAAAATATTTCTGTACAAATAAAATAAAACGTATTAAATATTAATTCCTATTAAACAGTATGCATCGTTAATAACAGTATATAGGGATTATACTTAATGTGGATGTGCTACACACCTACACACACACACACACGCATAAACAGATGTAAAGACTTCTGGCACACCTACAAAGTATATTAAATTTAACATCTTACAGAGTTTGCGCGCACACACACGTATCTAAACCCCTCCAGCACACCTACACTCATGCTTTTGTTTTTAAACCTGTTATTGCTCATTACTACAGAACACCCTGCAACCCATCATCCAGCTGAATGTCTCTGTTCTGTTAAAGCTGCTATAAAATTCACTGTAAAGTGATCACTAATGCATTTAAAGAAAGTTGCTCCTAGTGGAATACTCCTTATAGTCGGCGTGTGTGTGTGGGTGTGTGTGTGTGTGTGTGTGTGTGTGTTAAGCAGTCAGTGGGAGTCATTTTGGGACAGAGAGTAACACTGTTCACTCTAAGTGACTCAGACTGTGTATTGCGTAACCAGAGATAATAGATGGACGGTTACACTGCTGACACGCGGGTATGAAGCAACAGCTGCACAACAGCACGTATCAACCTAACCCCATCATCAGGGTAGACTAATATCAATGAGGACACCTCACACTGCATCATTCAACCTGCTCAGTTGGGCATGCATGATACACACACGTCTTGAATAATTTTACTTTTTTGTATTAATTAATAAAATAGATCTTTACTCTTAGTGATTGGTAGTTTTTCAGGATGCACACATTCTTAAATGCCTATGTGTATTATTTACCTAATAGTGAAGTCCTGAATGAAAACAAATGTTTATTCAGTCTCAGACAAGGAGTCTCAGTTAACGTTCACTCCAAACATCACAGTGGGGAAACATTCAGGCTGATCTTTCCGGATTTTCACACACAGACACGGAATAAATCTCTAGAGTTTACACAGAATGGTGCAATTCGGTTGAAACAGACAGCTCTGGCTCTGAGTTGACAGGAAGTCTACTCTAATAACCACTCTGAGTATCCGTAGTGAGCAGAAAAGCATCTCAGAATGTGCAGGATTCATGAAGATCAGACCATGTTCCACTCCTCTCAGCCAAGAGCTAAAAACAGGCATCTGAAGCCACACACACATTAAGCCAACCTGGAGAGCTAACAATTGGAAAAGACAATCACCTGCTCTTTTAATAACCTTTAAGCATTTGTGATCTAAAGCTGCAGTGAGCACCGGATCCCTGCTGTCGTTTGAACCTTACATTAAAAGTAAACGTTATTAACTATGTATGATTCCAAGTCACAAAGATTCAATTTTCCCCGTTCTGATGTTTGATGTGAACATTAACCCACGTGATTGACCTGTATTCCCATGATCCTTTGCACTGTGCTGCATGTCACATGACTGGCTAATTAGATACCTACATGAAGAAGCAGGTGTACAGGTGTTCCTATTAGCAAAAAGGCAGTATACTGGGTTATACTATATCATGATACATCATCCGGCCATAAGAGTAAGACAGCTCTAGGCTGCAGTTTTAAAGTTATATATCTCTCTTAAATGTGTGTGTGTCAGATCATTTCTTTTCGTTGGATGATGAAACATTTTAACCACTAAAAAGTACCAACTGCTACCCGCTTTCAGTTATGATGAAATAACAGTTTCTGTCCTACATGATATCTAAGTATTGAAATATCTTTAGCATTTGTTTAAATAAATAATTACCCCCTGACTACAATTTTTGCACACAAATCAGACTTTCACTCGGTGTGTGTTTTTGCTTTCTCAAACTCACTCACACACAATTCACGTTGTATTCCCCAGGTTGCCAGTTCACACCAACAATTTCCCCATCCTAAAACCTTCCCCACTTCCCATGGTAACAGTAACAACATCAGTATAAGAACCTGTACAGTTTTATTTATACAGTAGTCTTATTCTAAAGACTAATGAAAGCATATGAACAAAAAACAGGGGACATCTTAAATGTTTATTTTTCTCTTTAATTTAAAACGATGCGCAGACAGATGTTACTAGTGTTTATCTAAAACATAAAGTGAAATTATATGAGTCTTCCTCTTTTATTGTATTAATCTGAGGAGACAATCAGTGACCACAAACGATGCCATACAATTGTGTGACAGTTATCACACGGCTATAACATTTTACCTCAGCTGGGAGGAAAAATCACCACTATAAATTTTACCTCAGGATTGTGTGACAGTGTCAATTAATTGCTGTTAATTAATCACACAATTAATTTTTCCCTCAGTTTGGTGAAAAAGAAAATTTATATTTACGGTTTTTACCTCACAGCTGTAGAATAATATGACCACTACAAAATTTACCTCTAATTTCTGAGACAATAATCACACAGCTATGAATTTTTCATTTTCGCGTTTTATCGAGGTATCAACCTTAAACCCGTTCCCTTGACAAACACACGGTGTCATACTGAGAACACAATGTTCACAAAATGTTTTAAAAATCTTTACGTAATATGAAAAAAAGTCGACCGGTTAAATTTTCCACATGAATACACTCAGTAATCCTGATTAACTCCTAATGTTAATGTGTGACTCTGAGGCACAGGCTCGGTGTATCGCGTTAGCTCGGCTACCTGTTAGCTAACTCGCGCTAGCTACTCGGCTAATTAGCTTTAACGACACAGACAGCCTGTGATGAGGAAAAACTCTCACACATTATATATAACTTCTTAATTAATTCCGTCAACTTTGAGTTAATCGGCTAATCAGGGCCTGTCATGTGTTCCCCTGTTTCTTGCTGACTAAAGGCCGGGCCTCATCGCCCTCCAGGCCGCAGTGCTAGCGCGCTAGCTCGGGTTAGCATTAGCTACATTAATCAGACCTACCTTTTGATCTCAGGTTTATTGTGGTTTACTTCCACAACTGGCATCTTGGGTATATTTCTCTCCTTTTCTCTGGCAAAACAGTGGCTATTCAGGATCGTCTGGAGGTTGGATTTAACCATCCGGACAGCGTCGGAACACGGAGCTTGTTTATTACGCGACTCGGTGTGTGTTGTGGAGAGGAAGAGAGCAACGGTGTTTATTATAGACGTGTTTATTCCGCCTGAGGCGAGTCTCTCAACACACACACACACACACACTGCACTCTGTACCCGAGCACTACACTCTATTACACAATAACTTACACACACACACAAACGGTATTGGCACAGGTGTCTTGAATAAATATATATATATATATATATATATATATATATATATATATATATATATATAAAGATGATCAGGTGTACCTTACATCATCATCATCATCCATAAACATTGTGCCTGACTGTGTGAGGTACATTAATACACTTAACTTACAGGACAATTCCACACACAATAGGAAAGTTCCAGAAGCTTGACACGAATGAACAGAATGTTAAGTATCTCACAATCGTGAGCGTTGCGACAGTGACCATTATTAAAAAAGCTTCATATAAATAAGATAAAATTTAATTATTTAAAAACAATCTTGCAGCTGAGATGCTGATTAACCACATTTTGTTCTCATTTGTAAAATATCGACAAAATCTGCCTTTTTACCTCACAAAGTTGTGAGAAAATATCACCACTATTAACTTTTACCACACAGTTGTGAGCCAGTATCACATACCTATAATTTTTTTTAACTCACAGTTGCAAGAAAATATATATTAAATATACTATAAAACTATCAAATTTCCCTCACAGTTGTGACTGTATCACATAGCTATAGATTTCATTAATTTGCAAGAAAATATCACCACTATAAATTTTATCTCACAGTTGTATGACAGTGTCACAAAACTATATCTTATACCTTACAATCGTGAGATATTGAGATATAATACACAAATATAAAGTTTACTTAAAAATCGTTTACCTCAAAATGGTGACAGTATCACACAAATATAAATTTAGTTTACAGTTGTGTGACCGTATCACACAGCTATAAATTTAACTTTAAAATTGTTTGACAGTATCACATAGCTAAAAATATACCACAGAGTTGTGAGAAAATATCACCACTATATATACTGTATATTACCCCACGCTTGTGTGACAGTATCACACAGCTATAGATTTTACCTCACGGTTGTGTGACAGTATTTTTTTTAAAGCTATACATTTTAACTCACAGTTGTGTGACTGTATCACAAAGCTATAAATTCTGCCTTAAAATTGTGTGACAATATTACACATCTATTGATTTTATCTCAGAGTTGCAAGAAAATACAGGGTGGTATCAAAAACTTTTGAGACTACTTTTGTAACACGCCCACCGATGGCAGTGCATTGTCCTATGTGAGAGCTGAGAGCTGTGCAACAGGTGACGCTTACCACGTCTGCTATTTCATCAGCAAGTTAGAACAAAGAGCGAACATTAAATTCTTTGTAAATCTTGGCAAGAAGCAGAAGTAACATTGCGTCAAAGTCTGCTAAGAATTCTGTTGGCGTGAGGATGACAGGTCCTTCATGTCGAGGATCATTAACGATGACAAAACTTTGGTGAATGGATACTACCCTAAAACTTATTACCTATAAGTTTTAATTCTCTTTTTAAGGTCACTGGCGGTCGTGTAAGCATTTCACTACATTTCGTACTGTGTATGACTGTGTATGTGACAAATAAAATTTGAATTTGAATTTGAATTTGAGATGAAGCAATAGTCTTCCCAGTGGAACAGCCCATCATCTCCATGAACAAAAAAGGGCGAGGCAGGTCCGCAGCACAACCAAGTGCATGCCTATCGTGTTTTTTAACATTCGCGGCATTGAGAAGTTGTTGCCAGTAGCCAGAGCAAATTGACTTCCAGGTTTTCAGGCGTCTGAGGGAGGATATACGGTGAAAAAAACGAGCTTGTAAACTAATCTCAAAACTTTTTTATTCCCCCTTCTATTACCACTAAACTTTTACCTTACAATTGTGTGACTGTTTTACACAGCTATAAATTTCAGTTCAAAATTTAGTCACAGTATAACACAGCTCCGAATTTTCCCGTAAAATTGTGCGACAGTAATACACAGTATACATTTTACCTCACGGTTTCGTGACAGTATCACACATCTATGAAATCTATCTCATAGTTGTTAGAAAATATCACTACTATACATTTATTTTACAGTTTTTACACAACACGCTATAAAGTTGTTGCTATAAACGTTTGACAGTTTTCTTGCTACGTCAACAATTGAAAACTATAAATTTCACCTCACAGTTTTGTGACAGTATCGACACAGCTATAAAATATTTACCTCAAAGTTGTGATAATGCCACATAGCTCTAAATGTTATCTCAAAAATTATATAGCTACAAATTTTACCTCACAGTTGTGAGACATAATCACATAGCTATAATTTTTACATTTCAGCTGTGAGACAATATCACACAGATATTCATGTTACCTCACAGTTGTGTGACAGTAACACACAGCTATAAATTTTACCTTATGTTTTTATATAATCTTTTCATAGTTAAGAATTTTACCTAAAGAACTACCTAAAGAGCTACCAATTTTATCTTGCATTTGCAAAATATCACTCAACTGTGGTTTTTTTCACTTTACAGATATCACACACAATTGTAATGTTTTGCTTCGTTATTGCAAGACCTGCAGTTGTGATTTATCACAGCATAGCATTTAAAAAAAATCTTGCAATTATGAGTTACATAATTGTAAATTTTATGCAACAGCTAGTAAATATTTCACATTCACAAACATTTATCTCAAAATTACATTGGTACAATTGGAATATTAATTCATATCATAATTGGGTGACTTTTCATTTTACAGTTATAATAAACATAACAGTTGTGCACATGTACATAAGTATTCACACCCTTTGCAAAATTGAGCTCTGGCGCATCCTGTTTCCCCTAATCATCCTGTTTCCTTGAGATGTTTCTGCAGCTTAATTGGAGTCCACTTGTTGTAAATTCAGTTGATTGGACATGATTTGGAAAGGCACACACCTGTCTATATAAGGTCCCACAGTTGACAGTTTATGTCAGAGCACAAACCGAGCATAAAGTCAAAGGAATTGTCTGTAGACCTCTGAGGCAGGATTGTCTCGAGGCACAAATCTGGGGAAGGTTACAGAAAAATTTCTGCTGCTTTGAAGATCCCAATGACACAGTGGCCTTCATCATCCGTAACTGGAAGAAGTTCAAAACCACACAGACTCTTCCGCTGGCCGGCCATCTAAACTGAGCGATCGGGGGAGAAGGGCCTTAGTCAGGGAGACCGATGGTCGCTCTGTCAGAGCTCCAGAGGTCCTCTGTGGAGAGAGGAGAACCTTCCAGAAGGACAACCATCACTGCAGCAATCCACTAATCAGGCCTATATGGTAGAGTGGCCAGAGAGTCTCATCAGAATACACATGCTTCTATAAATATAATACTATAGAAATATTTTTTACACAAACCACCATTTTGTTTATGTTTTGTTTTACAATAGCATTAAAACTAGAATGTTGTTAAATAGGAGTAAAACAATAATGTGTTTATTCTGTTTTAAGGAACCTGACCAGCCACATTTTACTAATGTAAGTGTAAAAGATCTGCTTTTATCTGCAGAGGGGCTCCATCTGTCGCAAACGCTCCTGAATATATTCATTACCTAACAGTAAAGTCCTAAATGAGAACAGTTTTCTATTCAGGTGTCACATTGGCTGACGATCCTTATCCTTATTGGCTGATTTACTTATTTAAATAACACATACTATAAAACAAGTAAAACAAGTTGGCTCATGGATTATAAAAATCAAATAGTATTGAACTCCATCACCTTAATTGCTAGAGACTAATAGTAATGAATTTACCTTTCAAGGTCCCATATTATATTATTTTTACACAAGTTAACAAGGTGTGTCTGTTAAAGTGTGTTAATACTCCAGCTGAAATACCCCTCAGATAATGCAGATTTACCCCGATAATCTGAGAAGTACCCCTCAGATATTCATAGCTCAAGCTCCTCCATTAAAAGGAACAATTCAGTGTCTATGTCAATGAGCTACTGCTGAACCATTCCCCACCCTCAAGCAACAAGCTGGTGAAGGGAGTCCTCTTATATGAGGTCACATTAGCAAAAAAAGATTTGAAAAATTAAAAAAAGAAAAAAAAGCAGGATTTTTTTCCTTCATGTTTTTTTTTTGTACACACACTTGAGATATGCCTAAATGTATAAATGTGACTACAAAGTTAATTTTGCACAATAGGCCTAAAAGGCCTTTAAATAGTCAAACAAAACAAAAGAGTAATGAAGTAATTAAATAAATTATAACACACACATAGTTTAATAGTGTAGCTCAAAGTGTGTTTATGAAACAAGTTTCAATTCTAATATCTACCAGATATGTTTTGTTTATAGACTTTATTTTAAATAAGAAGATAAGGATTTGTAGAAAGAACATACTGGAAATAAAAAATTTTATTACTACATCCAATATTTATATAGAGAGGAAAAGATCACATGGGACAAACCTAAATCTCATTAATAACATGAAACTATTTCTGCCCAGCCAAGCCACACATTACTGTGACCTGCCGCCTTTGATTGTTTTTATAATCTACTTTCAGCTGCTCCTGTCAATCAAAGGACCCATTTCTGATACATAACATGAGCCACTGACAGTCCAAGTTTGCAATATCCACCCTTTTCAAGATCATGCCAGGTTAGTAATGAGTAATTTCAGTACCACAGTGATTAGTACTTCATATGATTTGTATCTATACAGATGCAGATTTCTGCATGCATGTATTTGGAAGTTTTTTTTTAGCTCTGTGCGGTTCAGCCTTAAGTCTATTTTAAGCCATGGTAACGTATTGTAGGTCCTATATTACCGGTTTTAACTGCTGAAAGGTTACGACATCCAGACATACAGTTGAATATTACTAACCCTTCTTTTAAAGTAAATGAATTGATTATGGAAATTAGTTAAGATGAGCTCAGTCTGATGTGTTATGCTAACATTTACTGTGATCCTCCAGGATTAGCTTCAAAGTCTTAGCATTGATATTATTTATTAATATGTTGTCCTGATGTTCATGTTTACTTACTTGTGATTTTACTAGATTGCGCATAATACTGAATATGAGCAATAAAAGTTGTAATATTGTAAAATTAATATTAAAGATTGTTTAAGCAGACTTGTTCTCCAACAGTTAATTAATAGAACTAAAACAAAACAATTATTTTAAGGATTATATAGCTATTTATGAACAAGTGTTATGGGTAAAAGTGGCATTTTTTCCTGCTTCTACACTTACTGGCCACTTCAGCAGGTACACCTGTACTGTTGTGCATTAATGCAGTTACCTGTTCAGCCAATCAGGTGGCAGCAGCAGCTTTTGTCAGTTGAGAACTGGAACCTGAGGTTTATAGTTTGCAAATGCTTACTTAAATTGGATAGTTTACGTAGGTAAAGATTTTGTTGCCCTTTTTTTTTTTTTTTTAAATCTTTGACTCTCCTGAGTAGATTAGCTTGTGTCCTGGATGCTTCCTTGTTGTTTTTTCCCACCATTGTGTACTAACTCTACAGACTGTTGTGCTTGAGAATCCCAGATGATCAGCAAGTAATAAAATAGTCAACAGCCATGCTATATTCAAAATGACTGATGTCAAGTTTTCCCCATTCTGAAATTTGATGTCAGCTGATTGACTGAGAACTGTGGTTCAGTGTTTTCCAATAAAATGGAAAATAAGTTTGCCTTATAGAGAAATATCGCCGGATTCTACCTGTTAAGTCTTTGAGTGAGGTGGAAAACCCATGGAAGGGAATCAGTCTGAACCGCTGCATACTGGTGGCCGTGGCCGTTTTAGTGCTTAGCTCTGCGGCTGAACTAGTTCAAGGTGTGTAATTATTAAATGTGCTGTTCAAGACATTTTCTTCAGGTCTGCCAGGTTATAAGATTAATTGATTGAATTATTTCCTTTTTTTTTCTTATCATGTTTTTAGAGACACTGGAGCCCTTGTTTGAAGTGTCAGAAGAGTCAGATGTCCAGGATGAGGTAATACAAAACTTTTAATCAACTAACTTTAAATTTAAATGTTCATTGGAATAAATTCCCTCTTTTTTTCTGTTCTTTTAATTTTTAGTTTGAAGAATCTTGGTGGGATAGTCTTGCATTTTGGAACTGGGGAGGAGAAGAAGACAATGAAAATAATCAGCTTTATAAACCTGGAGAAAGGCCTGCGCCCAAAGGAGTCAGAAAGAAAGAAATACCTGGGAAACTCCTAAAAGAAAGGAATTAAATGTCGTAATAAAACATCAAAGTGAACTGGAAGGGAACAGAAAAGATAAATAAGTACTCATCATGACTTGAATAATAATATTTTTGTTAATTGCTGATTTCTTCAAATATACAAAACCAATAAATAAAAAATGAGACATTTAGATGCATGTTATCTTGGTACAGTTTATTATATATACTTAAAAGTAGAACGCACAAGCACTCATGACTAAATCAAACATTAATTATTTGGAAAAAAAAGTGTCAACATATTTATTAAGGGCTAGCTTCGGATTGTTGTTGCGTTATTATGGTTGACTTATTCTACATGCAAAACTGGCTTAGCTTAAAGTCTAATAAATACATTGAGTTACTGCATTGGAAGAATTACACAATGATATTGCTCTTGTAAGATTTTTTATATCATTGTACACCTCAGAAAGCGGAAAGTCTTTCCATTACAAATCCAAACACACATGATATTTTACATTCAGAAGAGGTATGTGTCAGCACTCTTGGTTTTGCACAGCTGATATGTTGTCTCGACTGACAGATTGAACGTCTGATCTGCATGTCAAACACTGTAGCAGTAGTTTCTGCATTTTGTATTTTTGAAAAAAATCTGTGCACTTGCAAAAATAAATGAAATATAAGGTAAGACTGTGAGACTTGTTTATTATATACTGTATACTGTAGCATATGTATGTGTGTGTATGTCAGTGTTAATATTATCATTAGCGACATCCACACTCCTTGGCTACCATGTTGGTCTTGTAAGAGACCAGGGTGGAGTCTCGGTGGACCTCGATCACGCACAGGTCCTCGTACGCCACGGGCACACAGCAGAGGGGGCGATTTAGAGGCTGTCCGCTCTGCAAGTGGCTGTTCAGCAGGATGGCATGGTTGTTACCGCTGAACAGAGGGAAACCACATGCTCCTTCACAGTTGTTGATATTGGCTGTGGCAGGATCCAACAGGTACTTCTCCAGAGACACAGTGAAACTCTCCAGGTGACAATGATTAATCCTTGCTGGTTCCTGCTGCCCGGCTCGGGCCGCTCTCTGAGCTCTCTCTACGGCCCAAGCATTAAGCACAGCCTGTAAACCCTTCAGAAGTAATAGGGCTCTGTACTGGACCTCACGTTGGTTCTCCAAACCTTAACAAAAAAGAAATAAGAAAGTTATATTTTAATATATCTAGCCACAAACGTAACTGAACATTTTATAACTCTTAAAAAACAAGAATAAGAGTAAACCAAGCACCTGTACCCGGCTCTGCTCCATCATCAGGAAGTGCACTGAGAACACTAAGAGTCTGCAGTTTATCCATCGCACCACGTCCAACGTCCTCCATCTGCACTTTTGCTAAAGCCTCATCTAGTTTCAATTTCAGCACAGACAGCAATGATGGCTTTAGATCCAGCTCCACTCGGTTGCTCCTCAGTTCCAGGCTTTGGTCAGGAAAGTGGAATAGAACTGTGCTTGACGAATTGACCAGCTCATGAAGAAGAGACTCGCTTGAAAACCTCCCAAGAGGTAAAGAAGGAAGAGAGTGAAGAACACTGGGGCTGATCGCCACGACTTCATCTTGTACAGGCAATGGATTTCCTTGAGGTGATACTTCATTTAAGAACTTCTGTAGTTCACACAAAAAGAGGAACGTTCTGGAAAAGGGCACAGGACAACATCTGGTGATGAAACGCTTGAACCAAAGAAATGCATTTACGAACAATTTATAGCTGCGACATTTCTGTGGAACATACCCATTTGAATGGTTGTCAGATTTCTTTGGAAACAAAAGAACTACTGGACTCTTGGATCTGCTGTTCCTCTTATTCATAATGGTCTGAAATTCAGACAAACCTATTTTCTTTCCTAAAAACAGGGCACACATTTACTAACATTGACTATAGTAGCCCCGAATGAATAGAACAACTTACAATAATTATGCACAGAAAGATATATCATCACCACTGTCATGCTGAACTTCCATCCTCAGTTGTATATTCTCATGACTAGAGCTCTCGGGCTGAACTCCTCTAAGAACCAGGAAGCGTGTTGCCTGAGAAATACACACCATCTGGTAGTAAATGAAAAAAAAAGGAGAAGCAAGTGTCAAAACAGAACATCATGACCATATTGTTATAACGATAATGATAATTACCTGGTTGTTTGGCTGAAGGACATGACTGCTGAATGTGATCTTCAACTCATCTGAGTTGTAGGACTCAATGAAAAACAGCAGCATCATGGAAGCCAGTGTGGTTTGTTCGTATGTCCCAGGCTTTGCAAAATGTAGGGTCAGTGTAAAAGTCCCATCCTCGTCAACACCCCAATGTTCTTTAATAATAATAATAATAATAATAATAATAATAATAATAATATAAAAAAGAAAAAGACAATCTCATACCAATGTCCTTGATGTTTTACTAATATATTCAGTTTATATATATATATATATATATATATATACAGTAGGTTTAAATTAGAGCGCTGTTACCTGATTTGCTGTGCAAACATTCTGGGCCATTCTCTTTCTGCTCCATTTGCATTGTTAGTGATGAAACCTGTTCAGCATCATGTGTACAAAATCCAAACTGTGCTAATCCCTGCTTCACCAGATCTCCGTCTTTTCTCCAGACATTTTGCAAAGTGAGGAAGTCCTCACACAGTGCATCAGGGTGACGCTTCTGCTTCTCCTCAACACATGGCACGTCCTGCAAAAGATGGTGCGATGGAGAAAGTGTAGGGCTGGCAGGCCCTGTAAACACCGTTACAGGTAGAAGCAGCATCAGACAAAAGCACATCATCGCAACCATTTCCTCGTAGTCACAACCGTGTCAAGTGCGTGTTTGGGAAAGGTACTACAATGGACACGAGTTTAATACACAACTTCTGCATTCCTAAAGGAAACACGCTGCCAAAATAGCTTCAGTACCGTGTCCTTGAATGGAGGGATTTTAGTGTGTGCCTAAAGGGGGTTGAAGCAGGCGTGTGAACGTTAGAGGCCTCCTGAAGAAAGATAAAACAAGTCAGACAGACAAAGGTTTACTGTGCCGACACCGGGTGTGTTAAATCAGAAGTTGATAGCAGGAGTTGACAACAGAGAGTAGACATTCCAAAAAATAATCAAGTCAAAACAACAGGCCTTTTTTCTCTACAGGTGCATTAGATCCTTCTGTACATATCATTTCTCACATAACAGAAAACAAACTTGATTCCATTGTTCATTCACTGTCTCATGCTTTTAGAAAATAAATGCACGAGCAAGTCTGATTGGTCTAAGTCAATAATAATAATAATAATAATGATAATAATAAGGTGGTACGATGGCTCAATGTTTGGCACCTTGCACCTCCAGGGTCCAGGCTTAATTCCCACCTCTGGTCTGTGTGCATGGAGTTTGCATGTTCTCCCCTGCTTGGTGGGTTTCCTCTGGGTACTTCGGTTTCCTCCCACAGTTTAAAGACATGAAGTTTGGGCATTCCCAAATTGCCCGTAGTGTGTGTGTGTGTTTGTGTATACCCGAATCATGCCCAAAGTCTCCTGGGATAGAAGACCCAAGCAACCCGCGGCCCTGTACAGGTATAGAAGATAATAATAATAATAATAATAATAATAAAAATAAAAGCATCAGGAATTGTGGGGGCACTGATGCACTTGTTCACTTCTTCCTAAATTTGATGGCATTGCATTGAGCTGTTGCTGAGAGTCACTTTCTCACTTCTCATTTTTAGTTTCCTTCCCAAAATAACGCAAAGCTTGCTGGTTACCACCAGGTCATGGGGCTACTTGTGTTATAGATGTTATTGAAGTGTCCTTTATTTTCAGAGGTGTCAAGTAACAAATTAAAATACTTCGTTACCTCACTTAAGTAGAAATTTTGGGAATCTATACTTTACTGGAGTAATTATTTTTCAGCCGACTTTTTACTTCTACTCCTTACATTTTCACACGATTATCTGTATTTTCTACTCCTTACATCTTAAAAATAGCCTCGTTACTCCCCTTCTTCTCCATGAAACATGTTACCGCT
Organism: Clarias gariepinus; assembly: GCF_024256425.1. NCBI lineage: Eukaryota > Metazoa > Chordata > Actinopteri > Siluriformes > Clariidae > Clarias > Clarias gariepinus. The sequence goes on from NC_071114.1 coordinate 4,092,344, forward strand.
CAGTAGTACACATATATGGTTCTTTAATTTTTTTTGCATTGTACTAAAATGCATTCTTTTTCAATTGTCATATACAGTATCCCAAATCACTATGGCTGTTAAAAATACAACAAAAAAACAACACATTTTTCTTCATTTTTTTAATGAGGTGTTAGTGGAGTATATAGGCCCGTGGCACAGCCTAAGCTTTTATCCTTAATGCTTTTTTTTACCCCTCACGTTACTTTTACTTTTATACTTCAAGTAGTTTTGAAACCAGTACTTTTACACTTTTACTTGAGTAAAAAGCTTGAGTTGATACTTCAACTTCTAAAGAAGTCCTTTTAAACCCTAGTATCTATACTTCTATCCAAGTAATGAATGTGAATACTTTTGACACCACTGTTTGTTTTAAAGAAAACAAGTACTTTTTTGCCTGACCTCCCATGAGACACATTTGTTTGTTTATTTAAGAATTAAAATCCACTCCGAAGTTATGGATCTTCACTTTGGTCTGAATGCATCACATGATTTCTGACATTTATCCTCACGTCCTGGTTGTCATCTTTTCAGGACAAATTAGTTTGGATGTTAAGCACAAACACCAAAAAAGAAAGTTCAAGCAGGTCGCATAATGCTGAAATTCAATTTTTGTGATGTTTTGACAAAACTGCTATTAAAAAGTAATAAAAATAAAAATACAAGTTTTCGTCTATACATTGGTCAGAACTCAGTCTTTCAATGATATCATTATGTTTCATACACTGAAGAACCAGAACAAAACTGTCTGGACAGAATTTAATGAAATTTTGGCAGTTCTTCTGTATTTGCTTGAAGTTAAACCCGCACCATAAATTAAATAAGATGGCTTAGCCATTTAATAACAATAACAACAACAATAACAACAACAATAATGATGACTTCATAACAATAGACTAATTGCATGTAAATCAGAGTTAGTCCAGTTATGAAACACACTTTGCACCAGTTGTCAACAGGGCGACTTCGAGACTAGGTATGCCTCTGTACGATCAGTCAACGGACTGCAGAACACACACAGCCGCAAATATTTTGGAATGATTCAAGGTCTTTGTTCTGGCAAGGCTAAAAAAAAAAAAATGAGACAAAGACCCTAAAGGGGGCAAAAACGCTCAGGGCACGTTATGTATTTCTAAAATAAGAAAGTGAGCTTTAACTGACTTAAAATGGTGAACGAATTGAACATGTCTATTTAGTATGTAGAATAATTACAAAATGACAAGTTTTGGGAGTTTTATTGATGCCATTATAGCTTACAGTTTTTCTCCATTGGTTTGGCTCATTCCTTGAAACAGAAATTACATTCTCAAAACAACATGGACAAACCTCCAAACCACTTGCCAATTGTTCACAACAGAATTGAATTTCTCAATTTCTCATTTCATAAATTGCAAATGTCTAAGTACATCTTTGCAAATGATAAAGTACAGATAGCCTACATTTAGCACAATTCCCAAGTGAATAGATCTTATTGATCTAAACTGATTGTTAATTCTCAGTCTCATGGTTGTTCTCTCCAAAATGTGTCAGCGTCATTTCATTATATAAGTCATTACATGCACAATAGTCTGTTCAATTGTCAGTCACCTACTGACACACAATCCTTGGAACATTTGATTACAGTCAGGTGAAACTAGAACTTGACTAATGCAGGAGGAGTTTCACACATCTCAGATGACCAATCAAACAGTACAGTATGTTTAGTTACCTGACAGGTGCTGCCCATGACTGTGAATGCTGCGGCAGGTCGCCGAGTGCAGCCTAATGTGCCTCGCTCTACAGTCTTCCCCATCATCAGGTATGTAGTCAGTGAATGATGGAATTATATGTTGTATAGGACAGAACACTGCACACTGTATCTAGGATTGGAGGACAACCTTGCCTGGGTGGCAGAGAAAAACTTCTCAATGAACAACAAGAACAAGAGATCTGTAACATGGTGATTCACGTTGAGACAGATCCGCGCTGCAATCCTACAAGATAATGCCATATTCCAAAATGTCAACTCTATAACCATCTCCACAATTGACCTGACATAGAAGATGTCAATGAAGCAAATTTACAGGGTACCATTTGAGAGGAACTCTGATAGAGTGAAAGAGCTGTGGTACCAGTATGTACATGTAAGCCAGTTACTTCCATCATTATAACCTTTTTACAATTAAGCAGTGGTTCCCAAAGTGGTTTTTGGCTTCAGTACCCACTTTACCTGATTTGTGTATCCAGGTCATCCAGGATGAAAGTATTTGATTTATCTGACTTCAACATTTTGCCTAAAAACTGCAGCTTACTATATGATGCAGATATCAGTATAATCCTTATTTTGAGGAATATAACATAAAATAAGAAAAAGGGTTAAAGAGCTGCAATTTGGGCCTCCCATGTAAATCTAATACTGTGGGTTTTACTGTAACATTTCAGTAAGCCTATCATTGATGATTTACCCCCTCTCCTTTCTGTCAAATACCCCATATACTACCTCTGCACAGGGGTACATGTACCCCAGATTTGGAGCCACTGGAGCAGTGGCCTGTAGTTCTCTTTTGGAGAACATAGAACATTCCTATATAATTGTCTGTAACTGTAGTGTATGACTCTTCTGTATGACTGATTTGATGTTTTTTTTTTTCACTATTGTGGAGAATAATGGCATTGGAAGGAAACGAGATCCCTCACATCCTTGTGTTTGTGGATGAAGCTGGCTTCAACCTGGCCAAGGGCCGAAGACGTGGCCGTAATATTATTGGCCCCCGGGCCACAGTGGATGTCCCAGGCCAGAGAGGGGGCAATATAACTATGTGTGCTGCCATATCTGAGAATGGTGTGGCCACTCACATCCCCAGTCTTGGCCCATACAATACACAGAAGCCCCTCATCTTCTTGGACCGCCTTCATTTTGATTTGATCTTGAAAATGAGAGAGGTCTTGTAGGGCCTCACCTACCACAATATATCATTGTATGGGACAATGTGAATTTCCACCGTGGCCCGCTCATCAGGGCCTGAGGATGGTCATGGTGTTCCTACCACCTTACTCTCCTTTCCTCAATCCAATTGAGGAGTTTTTCTCTGCTTGGAGGTAGAGAGTGTATGAGCATCGGGCTCAAAATCAGAGGTCCCTGCTCCATGCAATGGACGCTGCATGTGAAGATCTAACAGGAGAACATTGTAGGGGATGGTTGCGACATTCACGCTGTTTCTTCCCTCGTTGCATCACAAGAGACAATATACACTGTGATGTGGACGAGAATCTGTGGCCACACGGACTGCAGCGTGTGGATGGTCAGGAGGGTGAGGACGGCGGGCAGTGAAGAACTGTTATGAAACTCCAGCTTTATTTATAGCACACTAGTTTTTTGTTTGTGTGTTTATATTACTGTTTATTATGCTGTATACAGTTTCTTTATGCTCTGATATATGGAAGTTACTTTGTGTGTGGTTGATTACCATTTCCTTGGCAGTATGAATGCAATGTGTGACGTCAAACCTTGGAGGCTACTCTTACCCTAAAATCCTCTTTATTTTTTTCAGTTTTATACACAATTGTTTTCTGTTAGCTAGACAAAAACAGTACATTAACCATTGTCAATGAAGGACTGGGCTAAGACTGTACATGAGGGATATTTTAGTGGTCCTTTGCCATAGTGACAAAAAAACATCTAAACATTTTAACTTGCAGTGCTTACACAATGCCAAAGGGACGAAGCATTTTGGGAGCACTGACTGTTTAAATGAGAAGGAAATTTAGTTTTGACACATGAGTGAACTGTTTTGGGGAAGGTATGAGCTGTTGCAGGTGAACCATGGTATTGTGCCGAACCATCCACATTATTTTGGCAAAAGCACCAAGAGTGTTGAGAATGTCCGGTCTGTTTCAAGAAATGAGCCAAAGCAATTGAGCAGGATATTTGCCATTTTTGTGGCACTGACTTTTTATATGGGAAAGGAATTTAGTTTTGATGCATGAGTGAACTGTTTTTGGAGAGATATTAGCTTTTGCAAGTGAGCTATAGCGTTGTGCTAAACTGTAACACTGTTTTGCCAAATGATCTTAGAATTTTGAGAATGTAATTTCTGTATTAGAGAAATGAGCCAAACCAATGGAAAAAAACTGTAAAACCCATGCGGCACAGAATCGTGTCGCCAACATCGCAAAAATGTAGAACTCTCCAAATGAGCATATCATTATTAGGTTATAAAAAATTTCGATCATATGATTACGTGTATTTGTGCTATTTTTTAGACCCATTTTTTTCGTTCAGTCATGTTTGTATAGTTGTATAGTACACTGCCTTGGTTGTGCAAAAAGAAAAAAAAGCAATGTCATGCACAATCATGATCACTATATATGTTAAAAAAAACAGCTAAACAAATTATGGTTAATGCTCCGAGTTTTAAGAGCTAAGAGCTACTATGTGTGCGGTACATGTGGGCCAATTACAGAGAAGCACACAAAATCTTGTATGTTTAAAAAAAATACAAGACAAAAAGTTGTATTAAAATGTTTTAATATTGCCATATATCGAGGATGTCATAGTTAATTAACATTCTTGCATGTACGTTCTCCTGTATTTTGTTTGCCATTTTGGGAAATGATTAATAAGATCCTGACCATGGATGTTTCTGGAAGAATGTACCTCCTCAAATTGGTGTTTAGGAGGCAGTTCATTTGAATGTGATCTTTAAGCTAGAACAGGACATGTGTAAGAATGTTGCTCAACATGGAATATAAAACACTATGACAAATCAAGACAGAAACACATCAAGGCGTTGTATTATTTCTTACTTTATTTTATTTTAATTAGAAACACTTCATTAAGCAATAGAACCAGCACCAACAACAGCAATTAGAACATTGGTGAAGACTTATTGCACCATCATCCTATACTGTTCTATGTGGAGAGTGGAAGTTTGGTCGTTCAACATGAAAGCAATGCAACAGAGTTACTTTTCTTTGACATAGAACTACGATCATTCTTTTCTTTATAACTTAGTGTGAAGAGAAAGTACAGGTAGAGAGGTCACACAAACGTGGTGGGGAGAAAGCTGGGAGACATTAGAAAAGGGGAGAAAATCCTTATCATCTACAAAGAATGCAAGAAAGAACATTGTTTCTCAAAACCCACTCATGCGCGATGTTTATAATCTTTCCCTTTTTATTAGAGACAACCTGTGAGGTCGAACCAGTAAGGCATCTTCCTGAGACTACAGATCTAAACGCATCTTTACATTTTTATACCAACATTACAGACCGAAGTTGCCTTGAAATGTACAAGTCTAATCTTCCATGTACCTGAGTAAATACGTATACACTACCCTAATCTACGGTCATGTTAAGGAGAATTACACGAGCACTTCCACGCATGAAGCTTTAGAGAAGTCCGATATCATTTTCACCCTCGAAAGCTGTAAATAAGAAAGAAACAACACACAAAGCACAACGAGCAAACCTTGTATGGGAGTTGATTAAATCTTGTCTGTATGTAAATATTTAGCTGCACTTCACCTTGTTTAAAGTGTAGGAGAGCACCATTATTCACTGGTCTAAAGTCTATTCAAACTATCAGGAGCTTAAAATTCTAATTAAAAGAACTATATCAATCAAAACACAAACTGGTACAACTAACCTGAACAATGACTACATAATATATAGACAGTGCTGGTAAGATCCTAACCGTAAGCTCTGGCTGTTCTACACGACGTCCTGACATCACAGAGAACTTAACATCTGTAATTTATAACTCTGTACTCTATTCAACATCGCTGTGAGGATAACACAAAGAGAGGAGTAAAGACCCGGCTCTCATTCGTTAGAAACGTTAGCCTATATATATATACACCAAGATCATTTGTGAGATCTTCCTCACTCCGGATTACAGGCTCACACTTGGGAATGTCAGGAGAGTGGTTACAGAGTCCTGGGTTAGGTGTTTGTTTATTTATTTTTTCTTATGGACTAAAACAGATTCACAAACAAAGTTGTATTTGAGTGATCCCACGACACCAGTTACAGCCGCTGTACACAAGCAGGGATGGGCGGTACGATTATATAGCACTGATCTCAATAAACTGTTAGAAGAACTTGATTCCTTTTACTTTACAAACCAACAAGAAGCTGCTAATTTAAATTAAACAGACTGACATAAAAAAAAGCTTTTTATTTTATATACACAGAAAGACGCAGAAGTCTGGATCCATAGGCATGATTTCGTACATAAAATTATAACTTTCTTCTTTTAATCTCATACCAAAGATGGCTTTGATTGAAGAAGGGACAGAAACAGACCAAGCACCCTTTAAGGTTTCAGATACTTTGTGAGAATCTAAAGTCAGACTGTCCTAATTGTCAGACAGACATTTCTTTTAATACATATTTTCCTCACATATTTCAAATTAATTTCCCGAAATTTTCGTTTCTAGTCTGTGAAGGACCATTGTTAAAAGCGCTACATAAATTAAAAACTTTATTTTATTTCACATCTGAGCAGTTGAGGGTTCAGGGCCTTGCTCAAGAGCCCAACAGTGGCAACGTGGTGTTTGAACCTGAGATCTTCCGAACCGTAGTCCAATGCCTTAACCACTGAGCTACCCTGGCCCCCAGACCTGATACATTAAGAAACAATCTTGCATTTAGGATATAAACCCATGAAGTCCCATGAAGTCAAAAGAATTTGAAGAATTTGAGCGTTTGCTGTAATTTACACTTCTACATGCATTTCTGCCAACAGATCCAGACCTTTAGGCCTCCCTGGGTGTGTATTTTTATAATTACATTTTTCCATGACATACACAGTGAGGGCTAACAAGCATTCAGACAGTTTCCCATGTTTCTTAAAGCGCAGACGCTCCGATTAATGATCAGGAAGTTCAAGTAAATAAACTGAAGTTTCCAACTTCTGAAATTTGCACACAAGCATTTGAACTAATCAGAAATCTTTAAGAATGAAATAGACAACTCTTTAGCATTTATTCAGCTCATCATGTTGGGAAAAAGTAAAGTATGTTGTGTAATCTCAGGAACGCCATAACCACAGTGAAGTACGGTGGTGGGAGCGGCGTGCATGGCGGTACTGAGACATTAGTCTTAGTGAGGATTTGATCTCATTAGATATCAAATTGAATCTGGGGAGATGATGGAGATTTGAACAAGATAATGACCTGAAACAATATACAATATCTCAGGGACACCCAACATGGCTTAATCAGGGCACTGACTTTGCATACTGTTGGGAGTATTATGAAAATATTATGCAAGTTCATCAAAGCAAATTTTGAGAAACTGAAAAGACATTTGCCCCAAAAAAATTTAACTACTTCTTACTGTAGAAAGATGTAATTGCTAATATCAATGCTTATTAACTGTGTACTGTTATATGTGTGAAGAAAGAGTTTTTTAAGTCGATGGTCCAGTACTATCCTTCCATTCATTTCAGATATCTCTTTAGTTGCTTTGTGTATGCAGACCAAGTTGAAAACCTCAACAAAAAAAAGTTTTTTTTTTTTTTTTACCAGACAGTGTGTATGTGCACTTGATGTATATTAAATAAGAGTCTGAATGCTTGTTCTGTCACTGTACATCCTGTAACACCTACTTTTGTGTATAAGAAATGCTATTGAGAATCATGATACATTTCTGTCATATCGCCCAACCCTGCTGTAAGCTGTGCCTATGAAAGATGACCTTTCACCCCGTGAAAAAGCTCTAAACGCTGGAAGCAGGGTGGACAAAAGGCTTTGGCTGTGAGGAGGCCAAACGCCAGCACCGGTGGAGACAGAACCCCCACTTTACAGCTCAAGTAAGAATTCAGTTGTTAAAAAAAAAAAGAATTATAAATAAACGCTTCGGATCAATGTAGCGTCTGATTGCTTTTCACTTGGTGCTACATAACGCGAGGTCCCGGTCAACAGAAGCACCCAAGAATCTGTCTCTTATACGATGTTCATAATATAAATAGGCACAGTCCAGAGTTAGATTGTAGCACCATGTTTTTTTCTTTCTTTTTTTATCTTTCTTGCCATGTACACACACACACACACACACACACAAACGAGTTAAACTAATTATGCAGTACGTTAACACAAAATGAACAAAAACAATCACAACAGAAATGATAAATATTTGAAATTATATACAATTAAACATTGAGAGTTACTTCCATTCACAGTACAAAACGCTTAAAAATGCGGCAGTTGCACAGTAGATTTTTTTTGTTTTTGTTTTTTTGCAATGTTACATTTTTACCAGTGTTTGAAGATTTTTTTTTCAATTATGCGTGTATGTGTGGTTTTCCTACTTGCAGAGAGCACCACGACATTAATGATGTGCATTATCCAAAAGCAGATACTAGCACCTTTCTGAGCAAAAGTGTTTTTCAGCACCACGAATCTTTATTTGTCTCAGAAGAAAAAGGAAAAAAAAAAAAAAAAAAAAAAAAATCACCTGATTTAATTAAATCATGTCCAACTCTGAGCTCTAACTTTACAGGTCTAGGCATCGTTAAGAAATATCAGATTAAAAACAATGAAATTATCTCATCTGTTGTTTTTTTGTTCTTAAATGATAACCTATTCTATTATACATTAATACACTTCTCTTTAAAAGCCTTATTGAGGTTTTGTTAAATACATTTGTGCTTTTGCCACTGTGTTGATGAGTTTTCATATATAAAAAAAAAAAAACCCAAAACAACGCACGAGTTTCCTCACTTGTTTGTAGTGAACAGTCTTCTACCCAGTGTAAATGTAAAGGAATATATAAGCACATAATGCAGCAAATACTGCAGCTTCAAATGGTTTCAATCATGATGCTATTACAGTTTTCCGTTTTTTTTCATAATCACATTTTCATGTTCAAGTCTATATTCCCACATTTACCTCTAAAAAGAAGGTGAGTCGTAATAATCCAGGCAACGTTCAAAGGCTAAGACACAGTGCTGAGCTTCAGCACTGAGCAAAATGTCCAATAAGTTTAAAGTTTAAATGCTCAGCTGATGCTTTAATTTTACTGGACTAAAAAAAATAAAAAATAAAAAAAAACATTTTTACAGATTCCAAACACAATACGAAAATCGAACCTCCCCATCCGCTAAGGCGTTGTTTAAACACACAATTAAACTGATGATGAAAAGCGTATTCACTTTTGTCAGTGCCTCCCTTTCAGAACTTTAACTGGACTTGTGTTGAGTGGTCCTGACCTGTTTGTTTATTTGTGTGTGTGTATGTGTGTGTGTACACGCATGTGTTTCTGTAAGATGCGCCGGTGTCATGCTCTGACACCGCCGGGTGGCTTTAACTAACGTCGGAGCACCGGTGATGGAGAGTCCAATGGTCTACACCTTCTCCATTGCATAGGTTTGCATTGGGTTGAGGTAGATTAGCTTCAGTTACCTGTAATGATAAAGGGCACATGAGAAGGTGAACGATAAATCGACACGCCAGTAAAAACACACGAACACCCACAGGAACATGCAAATAATCTGACGAGCAGCTTCGACACACAAAAGCAAAAGCACATACCTTGTTCAGACTGCGGCAAAAGCTTGGCAGGTACCATACAGCAGCTCCTAATTATAAATTCCCCCAAAGTTCTGACACCCTCCCTCCCTCCCCGTGTGCTCATGGCACCGCTATCTGGGCCGAGCAGTGTAGGGCACCTGCATACCCAGAGTCCTCCAGGAGGTCACCATCCCACTGCTGCTACCTCCTCCACCACCGCCGCCGCTGCTTGAAGAAGGCAGGTAGGGCAGTGTAAAGGGCCGAGACAAAGAGGAGGCAGCGGGAGTGGTCGTGATACAGGTGACAGGAGCAGGAGAGGGGGATGAAGAGGAGGCAGCGGGCACATGTAGCGTTTGGAGGGAAACGGGTTGCTTCCTTTCTGAGCATGGCGGGGAGGGCTGGAGAGGAGCGGAGGAAGAGGAGGAAGTGTTGAGAAGGGGAGGAGGGGGAGGTAGGGAAAGCGCGGGAGGGGAGGGAGTATGCAGGACAGTCTGCGTGCGGCCATATTGGGCCAGGAACAAGGCCCCGGCTTTGGAGTCCAGATTCCTCTGCTGCGAGGAGGAGTGGCTGTGCTGGGAACTGGGGGGCGCAGACTGTTGAGAGGACACTGAAGGCGTCATGTGGTGAAAAATCCCTGTGGCAGAGTGTCGAGAGGACATAGAGGGAGAGAAAAGATGGAAGCAGAGGATGAGGTAGAGGGGTAGGGAGAGGGCGAGAAAGAGAGAGAGAGAGAGAGACAGAGATTGGGTGGACAAAAAGATGGGATGGGGGAGTGGGTTGGAGTCAGAGACAGGTAATCAGCCAGGCTGTGCATAAGCAGCAAGCAAGTTAAAAACACGCTCAAAGCAATGAGGCATAACACTGCTGACCCAACTCTGATACTTAACATGGAGTCTCCAAAGGGCCTGGGTTCAAAATAGGCGCCTTTGAGTGCAATAAATTAAGAGAGCTGGGCTGCCAGAGGAATGTCTCAAACCAAAACAAGCCATGCAGACATGACAAACACCCCAAGAAAAGTCACGGTCAGGTGAAAATACAGAACTCACAAGAAGAAAGTTTGTGTGCACTTTTTTTTTTTTTAATCAAACCATTTTTAAACCAATGCTTCATTACCTTGAATAGCTTTTAATTACACCATTATAACATTATATTATTTTAATTACCTCCTTATAAGGAGTTTTTTTTAAGTAGTTTTAAAGCAGTTCTGTTTAACACATCTGCTGTGATGTTCTTTGTGGTTTTCTGAGGGTGTGTCACTTTCAACACAATGAGCTAATGGATCAATGGCACACAGAGCAAAGGGGCGAGAACAATACTGCTTGTCTTTCACTTACCTCATAACCTTTAAGGGCCTGCAAAACTATTAGGACAAATCAAACTCCCTGGGGGGAAAAACAAAACAAACACAAAGAACAGCTCACCTCCTGCAGCGCCCCCTGCCAGTCCAGCACTAGAAAAGCTGCCCAGCACAGAGTGACCGTTGACCAATCGTGGAGGTCCGCTGGTGGCCGGGTTGGGAGCCTGCGCTCCGAATAAAGACTGCAAGACCGAGGTTCCGCCCAGAGGGAAATACTGCCCCACGGAGGACGCAGAGGAAACTGCAGTGGCTCTACCCGCTTTCCCACACAGGAGGCCTCCGCCAGCTGCAGCAGAGATGAAGAGGTTCTGGCTGGTTAGACTACCGATGGCCTTCAGCTCCCACTCCCGTGCCTTTTGTTTAGGAAACGATTCCCTGGATTTGTCCAGACCCAGGAAGGGTTTAGGGTTCCCGTAATGCTCGCTCCGGTCCCGGTCTGCTCTCCTCTGCGGTTTCTGCTCAGAGTCGGAGTCTGGGCCACAGGACATGCCACCACAGAAAGGAGAGCTGCTTTGGCGGAGGTCTGGAGGCGTGGGCTTGGGGTCAGAGATGGGTGAAAAGGTCGACTTCCATTTACTGGAGGAAGATGAGACATCACTGCTCACGCTACTGGCTCCTGATTTACGGCCTTGTGAACCTGAAAACGGAGATCATAGACAAGGCAGGATAACGTTTCGTGAACATGGAAGATAAACCCGAAAAGATTTAAATCTAAATGTATGAAACAGCACCAGTGCTACAAGTTAATACATTTTATTTATTTTAGCTATTAGCTTTTTATTTTTTCCTTCATAGAATCTTGTGTAATACAGTCAACTCCCAAAATTGACGGGGTTATGTTGCCGGAGCACCTGCAAATTGTAAAAAAGCGCAAATTTTGGATGTGTGCCTATTTTTTAAGTTTAAACCCTAAATATGCTCCTCAAACATTTAAATATATATATTTTTAAAGCGGCATGTAAAGGTAAACAGATGTTACCGCTACTGTATATGTACTGTAATTCGTACAAGCGTGCTTTCTTTGGTATGTGCGGTCGTTATTTAGTTGGTATTAGTACTGTGAGATAAATACTGTAATATTTCACTGTATTTAACCGCATTTTCCTCTACAGTTGTTTTGTGTTCTCTTCACAGTACAAAAAAATGTATACAGAATTATATTTAATATGGAAATGTAGCGGAATTTATGTTAATATTTATGTTACAATAAGTAAATTATATTGTTCTTAATAGTTTAGCGTTAAAACGTATAAAAAGTTATATATTGCAACAAAAAAGCTAAATAAAATTTGCAGAGGATATTTGCAGGTTCCGTGAACAATTATTAGTTATGACTCTGAAACCGTGACTTTGTGGGGGTCGACTGTATTAACGTGTACTATTACAGTACATCAGAGGCTCCCCCCTTACCCCTCTCACCATCTCGGCTCTCCAGAGAAATTGTTGCAATTTTTCTTTCAATTCTAAATAAAAAATAAATAAATAAAAAAAAGAGGAAAAATATGTTCAGTGAAGAAGATCTAACTTTGAGATTGTTAAGAAAAAAATTAATAAAAAATACTCAGCACATCGGTAAATCTTACCGTAAGGAGCTGCTGTCTGCTGGATATCCGGTCTCCTCATCGTCTGAGCTGAGATTGGATAAGTCACGGTTGGAGCCATTGATCTCCAGAGGGCGCTCTCTCTTCAGTACTGGCGGCTGGTCCAGGTCCGTCTCACACGGGCTGCCACCCGTCTGCTCCGGAGACGATATGGCCGAGATTTCCAGAGGCTGATTGATGTTGTTTACCTGGAAGTCAATTAAAGTTTTAATTAATCACCTCACACTGAAACTGGCAATGCAATTCATGGATAAAAATAAATAAATAAAAACTTATAGTGCCCGTTTGAGCCGTCTACTCACCATGGTGTTAATATTAAGTGGGGAACCTGAGGAGTAGTTAATCCCAGGGAATGATCTCTTTTTTGGAGATCCACTTGCTGGAATCAGGCTGGAGGAGCTGCGTTTCCGGCGACCTCTCTTGCGTCCCTCTGAGCCGTGAGAGCCGGGTGAGTGATGGTGGTGGTGGTGATGGTGGTGGCTGTTGTGATGCTTGCCCTGCTTAGATGATCCATGATGAGGACGCGAGCCACCTACGGAAGAGGAGGATGACGACGTCGAGGACGAGGAAGAGAAGAACATGTGGCGACGAGCCTCGCTGTCTAGAGTCTCGGGATCGGATTCAAGGGCGTGATGCTGGTGCCCCTCATCAGGAAGACGAGGCGGTCTGTCTGCGTACTGCAGCACTCCTCCGGTGCTCAGCAGAGGGCTGGAGCCAGATCCACGCGACTGAAGACCCAGCAGGGGGTTGCTGTGGGGTGGAGGGGACATGGAGTTGCAGTCTTGATCACACATCGCAGAGTGGGAGCCGTTCATCAACCCTGAAAACAGACGGAATGATAGATAAGATACATACTCTCACACAAAGTCCAAACAAAAATGAAATAGAAAGAGGAACAAGAGCACACACATACCCGAGTTAGGTGTTAGAGGCTGCTTGTTTTGCCCTGCTGCCTGCTCTCTACTTGACATAGGACTCGGCGTATTCCTCTGTAACAATACATCATTTTAAATATAATTTTATAATATACACACAGACACACACACACACACTTCAGGAAAACATTCCAGTGACTGAATAACTAATTATATTATTATATTAATATATTATTTATCATGCCAATTATAAATGTTAAAAAGGATAAGTATTTTAATACTACATTTATTTCTACATGTTATAAATGGATATACATGATAAAATTATTAATATTATATAAATCATACTATTTTTCTTTTCCTAAAGTGTGTATACATTTTTTGGGTCTGACTCTCGTCCCTTATATAACCATATATTAAACATGCAAAAAGGGCAACTGTGTAAACAAGAACCTGTAAAACTACAAGCAACTTATGAGTACGAGAATAATTTCTAAACTCATTCTAGACATTTAACCAAATGCGCTAAATTGAACTGTATAATGAAAAAAAAAAAGGGATGAAAAAATCTGCTGCGTTATGGACTGACATATTTCACTTGGTAAATTGAGAATATCTTGAGAGACAACTCACATTATATAAGTGTATATTTAATATCAGTAAACTATTTATAAATTAAGATTACACTTAAAACTGCTGAAAATGCTCTTTAATCAGGAGAATTAAATATGAGCAACAGGAGCACAGAGATGTGTTGTCGTGATAGACAGAAGTGAGAACATGCCCTGAATACTGGTGTTTGTACTCCAGATCCTAGTGCAAATGCTTTTTGCTTTACTTGGGAGATGTACACTTTATGGTCTTATTATTATTATTGATATAAGACACACACAAAAAAAACACACCAGCCTCTCTGCACGGCTGGGCAGCACTACACTGGCCAGTGGGATGCTGACAGGAAGTTTGCTGGGATGTACAGTGCTGAGTGGAATGCTGATCGGGAGACTGGTTATACTGTCACCTGGACCAGCTGGGCTCTTGTCCTTATTCACCTGAAAAATTACATAAAACAATATCATCATCAATCTATGAGGATGCACACAGATATGTGTCAAACTCTAACAATCAATCAAAACATTACATTACAGCTGTCAAGCACATTTATAAATGTCAAACATGTCCTGCGAATCCTCTTAGGTAAATCTAGGAGCTGTTTCAAACACTTTAAAAGCATGGTCTGCTAACAAACCATATATAGGAATGAGACAAATGAAGCTATAAAAAGCAGTCGTCTCTGCTGTTAGAGCACCATCTTTATCCTTCAGCCTAGCAGCAGCAGACAACTCTACACTCCAACAGTCTCATAATGAGTATGTATTCTCTGTCTAAGGGACTAATAAATCACTTGTTGCTCTCGAAGATGTACTGAGAAGCATTCGTGTTTACGGAACAAACAAATACGATGTGGTTATAGGCAACCCGGACCACCTCTGAAGGAGGGTGGAGCAAATGGCTCACAAAGCATCTTCCGAGGCGACCTGTACTTTGTGCTCCCTCCTGATCTGATTTCTCTGGTCTAAACAGGAGGTAAGAGTAAGTGCGCACTGCACAGCAAGCAGCCTGTGATGTCGACAACAGCGTCTGGGGAGTTTTAAGGTTGTTTATATGTTGTGAGTACAGGTAGTCCCCGACTTACAAACTTTCTGTTCCGACAAAGTGAGTCTCATACACCTTAGACACGAATATACAATGTAAGGCATAATCCACTTGACTAAATCTGTCCCCCTTTTTCACCACACTGCAATCATGTGGTCAAAAAACATAAATCGCATTTAAGGAAATTAATCTCTCAGTGAAATGTTCTCTCTGCACCTTCCCATCGCCAGGGGAATCCCAAACGCCAATGGACTGCGGACTCTGTTTTGTTGAGGATTTTCCGAAATTAGGATAATTACCATCAGGGCAGCTTTGCAGGACAGACATTTTCCATTATCGCGCTCCTGACCTGATTCATTGAAACTGGTGGGGCCGACTCATTTCTCACGCACACGTACAATATACAGTTTATATTATACGTGATATTGGATTACGAGCATAATTCATTCCAGAAGTGGGCTTAACACACACAAAACACTCGTAAACCAAATAAAATTTTCCCATAAGAAATAATGGAAACAAATTATTCATTACACAGCCCCAAAAAATAAATACATAAACATAATTAACACAAATATTAAGTAAAAATAAAAAGATTAACCTACACTATATAAAAAAAAAAAAAAAAAAGTAAAAATAGATCCCGACAGATAAGTGTTTCTATTTGGGCGCGCAGGCGCTGTATATACATGTGTGTGTGTAGCTTAAGTAAGAAGCCCCTCCGCCACTCTCCCTTCTTGTCTTACATACTTACCCTTTCTCTATTCTTTTCTCACAAACACGTGCACACAACGAAAACACATACACTTAATTGAGCGACACACTAATGGAATCACTGCTGTAAAGTAAAAATAAAACAAATTAACCTGCACTTTACCTTTGAAAAGAATTGCGACAGAGCAGTGTTTCTGTGTAGAGCGGACACAAAGAGCAGGCTGATACAGAGAAAGAAAATGGATCTTTAACCTCTCTAATGAGTCTTGCATTTGTTTTACACGCGCGCTGTACACACACGCATACAGACACAAAATAAAATATGTTTTGACACACACACACACGGTCACAGCGTTATAGGAACCAATCCACGCGTGCATGGATGTTAATTATACCAGTGAGACTCTAAGTCAAAATTTATTAAAAAATCTTTGCTCGTCTTGCAGAACACGCACAAACTGTGTTACTTGCAATCCGAGGTTCCACTGTACAGACTTTAGACATTCTATACATTTACCTACACAGTGAAAATATCGGTATCTGGTGCACTGCTGTGTCTATTTTTTTGTACAATACACATGAGCCACTTCTGTGGTCCGTGCGTATCTGAGGAAAATCGTAACAGAAATGTTCTTAAGTCGGGGACTACCTGTAATCCATAAAGGCTGCAATGTAGCTAAATGGGACTGGATTGTAATGTACATATACCTGCACCAATGGTGTTTGGATGGTGTTTTAACTTCCAAGTGTCCCTTATTTCTTTGTGCACCTGAAGGAAGTGTCGGTTTCATCCAGTTTACAGTATTTGACGAGCAACAGAGCTTTTAACCTGCTTCTTTACCAGCTGCCTCTACACAGCAGTGACTAGTGCGTGTGTTACATAAGCAGTCTATACAATCCCTTATACACACACAACCTGTACACAGACACACTTACTCTCTCTACACCTTTGAGTGCGTTCGTTTGTTGAGTTTCTGGTATACTTGGTGAGGAGCAGCCCAGTTTCAAAGTTGGAGAGGAAACGACACCAGCGTCACCCCTGAAAAGGCAGAACAGGACATTAAACCAGGTAAACCTGATCGCGAACTCGTAACCCCACAGCTACAGCAAAGAAGTGAAATCTGACCTGTGGATGGTGCTGAGCGCCCTGGCCTGGCCTATAGAGGAGTCCTGGTTGAGGTGCCTGCGCAGGGCAATCTTGGCTGGTGAAAAGCGTGTGTAGTCAGGCAGGGGCTGCCCTAAAGGCCTGCTCCGAGGTTCTGGAGTAGGGGGAACAATCTCGTGCTCGGGTGAGATCGGCAGGTAGTGAGAGAGAAGCTCGTTCTTGCCATTGAAGCAGTTGATGGTGCCTCCGCGCTCATAGCTAGGAGACGCTGTGCCGTTCATAGACAGCTCGGGGCTAAGGCCATTCAGCTCAGCCAGTTTGGGGGTGTTAGTGTCAGGTGGGGGGCGGGGCTCTAGACTAGGGATGTTCTTGCGGTATGGAGAGTCTTTACATGGGCTGTAGGAGGACTTGAGCTGCAGAAGCTCCTGTTGTCTTTGGCTTTTCTCCAGCTCAACTATGCTAATCTGTCAGGAAGGAAGAAGTTGTGCAGTGAAGCGCAAGAAATAATAATCAAACATGCCATTTTTTTGTACACATTTTCATCTGGTATTCATGTTTTATTTACTAATTCATTACAGAATTTATACTTAAGCATTTATCGCTGGTGCATATTGTAAATTCTGCATCTACCTGAAGTTCTAGACAGTGGCGCTGCTTCTCAGAGATCTGTCTACGCAGAGCAGCCTTTTCCTTTAAAAGGGACTCGAGACACAGAGACCCCCAGTCCAGTTTCAGTTCTTCACAGCGAGCCTTCAGCTACATCAGAATGAATGAGACAGCATTTCGCAAGAGGGTAAAAATAAATAAATAAATAAATAAAGAGTTTTACAGTGTTTATTATCTAAATCTGACAGAATACAGATGGCTTTTCATAAGCATCACTGTGACTCACGAGTAGCACACTCTGGTCTTTAAGCTCAGTCATATCTTTCTCCAGCTGCTTGGTCTGCTCTTTCAGCTGCATATTATGCGCCAATATCTCTTTCTGCGCCTGCTCCAGGTCCTCGACGGTCACTGCTTTTACCCCCAGCTGTAAGACAAAGTGATAAATACTGAAATGAAAGAATGAAGATTGATATGAGCCACGCTATTAGGCAAAGAGTTAGCAGTGCCTTGGTAAGTTTACATTTTAGGTGTTGTATTCTTACCTCCTCTAATTTGCCCTGAAACTGTTCCCTGATCCTCTCCTTCTCTGCGTCACAGACGCTTGACAGGCGCTGGGCTTGACCCGACAGTTCAGTGTTTCTGAGCTATGAGATATACAGAAAAAAGGAACTTAGTACTGGATTAACGTCAAAATATCATCAGAGCCACAATGTTGAGTTATCGATGAGCTAAAGTATAATATGGGGATCAGTGAAGTGTTGTACCCTCTCTCTCTCCAGAGCTTGCTGTATGCTTGTCTGATACTGTGGTGTCTTCATATAGGACAAAAACTGCATGTACTGGACTTTGAAATTATCTGGAACAGGAAAGATCAGGAACTTGTTAGCTTGTGCACAAGATGATGTACTGCTATACAATTGGAAAGACAATATATACTTATATATAAGGGCCAGGGGTAGCTCAGTGGTTAAGGCATTGGTCTACGGTTCGGTAGATCCCAGGTTCAAACCCCACAACCACCAAGTTGCCACTGTTGGGCCCTTGAGCAAGGCCCTTAATATATGAGCTAAGCTATTGGGCAAAGAGTCTTTCCCTCTGATTATATATATATATATATATATATATATATACACACACACACACATACACATTTATATACGGCTGGGGGGCGTGGCCATGCCAGAGTCAGGTAAGCGGGAAATGATTGACACCTGACAAGAATGTGGATAATTACTGACACTGTGTTGCCGTGAGTCGGGATTTTATTTCCAGTTCTCCTAAATAAACATTGTTTTAATCAAAATTCTCTTTCACACACAAATTTTCCATATTCTCCTCAGGTACCTTTTCCCACTTACCTTAACTTTCCCACTTAACACATCACTTCTCTTGACCACGCCCATTCACCACAGAACATTTCAACAGAACTCCATAACTGCGATTCACCACCCTTAAGCTTTAATTAATAGTTATATTTTACTGCAGTTACTTTGTTACATTGTTTTATCAGAAAATGTCAGTAAAATACATATTTTTAATCATATTTATTGTCTTAACTGTCAATTCCCAAATGCACAAACAACCTCAAGCTCAGAAATTTAAAAGTTGATCGCCAGAGAAGAGCTAATGAGTTAATTGTGCCATTTGTAATCCAGTATGTGTATAATGTAAAAAAAATGTATATATGCACATACAGAGTCAGGCAAAAAATTTATACACTATTTAAAAACTTAAATTATTGCTATACGTTATATACGGATATATGATAATTATGATAATATTATATTAATATAATAAACATCATACTATTTTTCTTTTTTGGTGGAATCTTTATTAAAAAAAAATATTTTTTTAAACTACATATAAAAGGTTTTTACCCAGTAGAGTCTGCAGGCCCGCAGGAACGGAGCTGAGCATCAGCTGGCCAGGTGTGTAATGCTGAACTTTAGGAGGTAGCTGGTAGTAGGGACTTTGAGGCGATTTGTATCCATCTGTAAGAAAACATCACGAGGGAAAACGTCAAGATCAACCTAAATGTTTTGGAGATAAAATGTAGATTGAGGCAGCTGGTGCAAACCTACCCTGAGGAGGTGCTGCTGAGACAGTCTTGGCATGAAGTAGATCTAGAGCACTCTGATTTTTCTTGGTCTTGCGTTCGGTGGCTGCTGCCATGATGGACTTCTTGGGGCGCCCGCGCTTCCTGTTGCTCAGCTTGCGGCCCTTGGCCATCAGCTTGGCACGACGAGGTTTAGGTGATGACTTTACAGGTACCAGTGCCCCCGAGGTGTCCTCCTCACCACCTGACTCCTGTAAGGAAAACCAAAAAAGGAGTTGAGACAGTGTGGACAGTGGGCACAGAAGAATGCGATGACACCCGACCGACAAGGTATCATTTGTGTGATGATGGTGTGAATAATGTGTGGGTTACAAATGTCTGATCTCCTGTTGGTGTAAATAAATACTGAAAACCTATATAAATAAATCCAAAAAAGTATAACAAAGGCATAACTTGTACAATCCTCAGTGTTTGTTCTTGTTACGTTCCCTCGTGTATTTGTTTTTTCTTGTATCTGTTTCTTGTCTCCTCTCTCTAAAGTATACTGTAGGTTCAGCACAGTGGTTGTCCGGGGTTCGCCAATCCTCCAATGAAACCAGACCTGTCGTTATAAAAGAGGCGGGGCTCCCTTGACTTGCCGTCAGTCGTCCTGCTTTCCGGCCAGCGGGCGGCTGTCCATTTTGTGTTGACTGCGCTTTGGTTTTGTGGTGAATTTAAGCCTGCCGTGTTTAGTCTGTATTCTGTCTTCGGTGGCTATCAGTTAGCCTGATCTTGCTTTAGCTTGTTTAAACCTTCGAACACTCGAGACGTATGAAACGCCTGCTACTGAATGACGTTTGTAACGAACCTTAAGCACTGCTTTGCCTTGATTAATCCAGCTTTATTGTTCTTTAAGTCTGGCTAAAATACCCAAGAGAACGGAGACAGGTAAACTGGTAACTTAGGATTTAGTTCTTTGTTAATAGCAGGTAAGGAGTGACCACCATCTTTGTATTTTTGTTTTATTAGTTAGAGTAGTTTAGTTTGGGCGCCGCATGCGCCGAAGCTCCCGGTTTCTTTTCTACATTTTTGTTTGGTAGTTAGAGTATTTGGGTTGGGGTTTAGTTATCAGAATTTCTTTTGCTTTTGATAATTTCTTTGTTTTGGTGTCACTCAGTTTTCTCCTTTCTCTTTAATTTCTTTCGTTTTACATCTTTGAAATTGGTTAAAATAAAATTGCTTTTATCTTTATTCACTTGCCTCACGACTCTCCTTCATGGTTTGCCCCTGTGGCAAAACATCTCACTTAAATGTTACAGATCATCCCCATTAACATCTAACACGTAACATTTAATTGGTGGCAGCGGTGGGATTTCCATTTTTGTGAGGATCTAATAGTCAAGGGATGAATTTTGTGAGATGCATTGTTGCTGGGGTAACAAATGAGTGTCCGTGAGGTAAGCAGGTGAAACGCAGCAGGGCTTAAATTAAATAATAATAATTTTAAGCACGGTTGACTTTGAGCTTGCTTGTTTAAATAAAGTAAGAAAATGGCTGATTTTGATTTAAATAGTTTTATTAGTAAGCCGACGAGTGAGCAACTGAATAGGTGCAGAAAGGACGATTTAATTTGTATTGCTGAGCACTTTAATATCAAGGTTAATCGGCAGCAGCTGAAACGGGAGATTAAAAGTATTGTGAGGAACGGATTGGTGGAGCGCGGTGTCCTTGCGTTGGCTGGTGGAGTAGAGCAAGACTCGCTCAGCGACGACGTGCCCTCTCTTGTTTGTGGCGGGGAGGAAGCGGGCGAAATAGCTGAGGTGGAGGAATTCAAAGCCAAAGCTGTGTTGCCGCCCTTCGATCCACTTTCTCCTGCCCTGTCGGGTTCTGGTGATGGAGCGCGTCTTAAAGTGCGTCTGGCTAGGATCCAGATGGAAGAGCACACAAGGGTAGCTGAACGTCAAGCTGAGCTGGACTTGCAGCTAAATATCCGTCGTCTAGAAATTGAGGCGGACACGCAGATCAAGTTGCGTGAGCTCGAGTTAAGAATGGCCAAGGACGCACAAGCCCCTATACCTGCTGCTCCCATAGTTCCCACTCCGTTACCTGTTTCTCCTGCGCGAGCAGTCTCTTCCGTGCCATTGACTTCTGTGCCGACTGTTTCTTCTGCACCTGTTCAGCCTGCCCCTGTAACAAGCGCTCATGTTGATTTAAGCCTAGGAGTGTCCAGGAGAGCATTCGATGTAAGTAAAAACATTGCTCTCATACCACAGTTTAGAGAGATTGAAGTTGACTCGTATTTTAATGTGTTTGAGCGAATTGCTTCGGCTTTGAATTGGCCTAGAGATGTGTGGTCTTTGTTGCTACAATGTAAATTATCGGGGAAAGCTCAGGAAGTGTGTGCTGTTTTATCGTTAGAGGATAGTTTAGATTATGATGTTGTTAAAACTGCTATCTTAAGAGCTTATGAATTGGTACCCGAAGCATATCGACAGAGATTTAGGGGTTATAAAAAAGGTTCGAGTCAGACTTTCGTTGAGTTTGCCAGGGAAAAATCTTTGCTCTTTGATAAATGGTGTATGGCGAGTAAAGTTACAGAATTTCAGACATTACGTGAATTAATTCTACTTGAAGAATTCAAAACTTGTATACGAATTCGGAACGAATGGCAGTCTATTTAAATGAACAGAAAGTAAGCTCACTGGCAAGCGCGTCTGTTCTCGCTGATGAGTTCGCGTTGACTCATAAAACTGTTTTTATTGCCCGTACTGACAAAATTCCCTCTGTTGCTTCCGTTTCAAAGGATCAGTCAAAAGTTAAACCTTTTGTTACGAAAGGCAGAGAAGAGAGACAATGTTTTTATTGCCACAAGCCCGGTCATGTAATTGCTGATTGCCTTGCGTTAAAACGCAAGTCTCAAATAAATCCTCCTAAAAATGTTGGGTTGGTAAAGACCGTTGACGTGACTAAACATCATGATACCGTAGATGCAGGTTTCCAGCCTTTTTTAATGGAAGGATTAATTTCTGCTGATCAGTTTACGGAGCCGGCTAAAGTGACGATGTTGCGTGATACAGGTGCCATGCAAACCATCGTGGCTAAAAACGCGTTTCCTTTCTCTGATCAGACCTTTTGCGGCAGTTATGTGTTGGTACGAGGTATTGGAATGAACACTGTTAAGGTTCCTTTGCATCAGATCTACTTGCGCTCTGAGTTGTACAACGGAATGATTAAGGTTGGTGTGCGGGAAACCTTGCCTGTGTGTGGGGTACAATTTATCCTCGGTAATGATGTGGCTGGTGGCAAGGTTATTCCTTTCTTAGAAGTGTGTGAAAAACCCGAAATTGTTGATCTGTCTGATGAAATGTTTGAAAAATTTCCGGAAGTTTTTCCTGTCTGTGTCGTGACTCGAGCCCAGGCTCGGAAGCTTGCTGACGCCGACGATTTAGCTAGTACTTTTATGGCATCTTTGGAGCACGGTACTTTAGTGTCTGATGAGGTTAAGTCAGATAAAAAGCCGGAGTTAATGTTGGATGATGTAAAATTGCCGATGACTCGAGAAAATATCGTGGCCGCTCAAAAAGCTGACGTTACGTTGCGTAAATGTTTTTCTTCTGTTGTCTCGTCGGAGATAGCCGGGGAAAGAAAAAGTGCTTACTATATGGATAACGGACTGTTGATGCGTAGGTGGTGCAATGACGTCGCGGAGGATTTTGAATGGTCTACCGTTGAACAGATCGTTGTTCCTGCGTGTTATAGACAAGCGGTACTTTCGTAAGCCCATGACCATGTCTTGTCTGGACACCTAGGCATTAAGAAAACATACCAGCGTATTTTAAAACATTTTGTGTGCCCCAGATTGAGATCTGATGTAACGAAATACTGTAAAACCTGTCACACATGTCAGTTTGCAGGGAAGCCGAATCAAGTCATTCCGCGCGCGCCGCTCGTTCCTATACCTGTGATGGGCGAACCGTTCGAAAGTGTCATCGTCGATTGCGTTGGGCCTTTGCCCAAGACTAGATCGGGCAACCAATATCTGTTGACCATAATGTGTGTCGCAACACGTTTTCCAGAGGCGGTCCCTTTGCGTAAAATCACCGCTCCTGTAATTACTCGTGCACTTGTGAAATTTTTTTCAATGTTTGGATTACCAAGAGTTGTACAGACCGATCGAGGTACCAATTTTTTATCAAAGCTTTTTGCTCAAGTATTAACAACTCTAAAGATTTCACATAAAATTGCAAGTGCCTATCATCCAGAAACCCAAGGGGGTTCTGGAACGATTTCATCAGACACTAAAATCTATGCTTCGTAAGTATTGCATGGAGACTAGCAAAGATTGGGACGAAGGCACACCCTTGGTTTTGTTTGCCGTTAGAGAAGCAGTCCAAGAAAGCTTGGGGTTTAGTCCTGCTGACCTAGTTTTTGGACACACGGTGAGGGGTCCTTTAAAAATGCTTAAGGAAGACATGTGTTCGAAAATCACTTTTACCATGCCGGTGTTGGACTATGTGAGTAAATTTCGTGAACGCTTACATCACGCTTGTGAATTAGCAAATGAGTCTTTAGGTAAGGCTCAAGTCGTCATGAAAAATCAGTTTGATCGTACTGCTGTTGTTCGGCACTTTAAGGAAGGAGACCAAGTGCTTGTTTTTCTGCCTATTGTTGGTTCCACTTTGTCTGCACGTTTTTCAGGTCCCTATGAAGTGATGAAGAAGCTGAGCGACACTGATTATGTAATCCGAACGCCTGATCGCAGGAAAAAATCTCGTGTGTGTCATGTCAATATGCTCAAGGCATACTGTGCTAGAGACTCCTCCCCAACAACCGTGAGTACAAATGACTCTGAAAGTGTCAATCTTTCTAGTGTTGCACTTACGTGTGGTGTCAACATTGATCATCTTGATGACGAAGATGAGGGGGTAATTGTTCGTCACACTTATCAGCAGTGTGCTAGACTTAAAAACTCTGAGGTTTTAGCTAAACTAAGTTCTTCTCTGTTTCATCTTTCAGATTCTCAGAAAGATGATGTTGAACTGTTAATTCATGCATTTCCTTCATTATTCCATGATGTCCCTACTCGTACGACAGTATTGCAACACGATATCGATGTAGGTAGTGCTACCCCGATTAAGCAACATGCTTATAGAGTAAACACAGTGAAACGGGCTGTTATGAAGGATGAAGTTGCATATTTGCTTGATAATAATTTAGCAAAGCCCAGCTGTAGTCCATGGAGTTCACCGTGTTTACTCGTAAGCAAGGGTGATGGGTCTGCTAGATTTTGCACCGATTATCGCAAGGTAAATGCTGTGACTACACCTGATTGTTTTCCGTTGCCTCGCATGGAGGACTGTATTGATACTCTTGGCTCTGCCCAGTTTGTAAGTAAACTAGATCTGCTGAAGGGTTACTGGCAGGTGCCCCTAACAGCTCGTGCTTCCGATATCTCTGCGTTTGTGACACCCGATAGCTTTGCGCAGTATTGTGTAATGGCTTTTGGTATGCGGAATGCTCCCGCAACATTTCAAAGACTTGTAAATATGGTACTTTCTGGGGTTCCAAACTGTAATGCCTACTTGGATGATCTTGTAATTTATTCATCTGATTGGATTGATCACATATCCAGTCTGAAAGAGGTTTTTGCGCGCCTGGCTGATGCTTCCCTTACGTTAAATCTTGCAAAATGTGAGTTTGGGCAGGCTACAATTACATATCTAGGAAGAGAAGTTGGGCAAGGACAAGTCAAACCTGTGGAGGCAAAAGTAACTGCTGTTGCAGAATTTCCCGTCCCTGCTTCACGCAAGGAACTGCGTCGGTTCTTGGGAATGGCGGGTTACTATAGAAATTTTTGTAAAAATTTCTCTACTGTTGTGAATCCGCTTACGTCTCTCCTTAGTCCTTCGTGTCCATTTAGATGGAACGCTGCGTGTCAGAATGCTTTCGACAATGTGAAAGCGATGTTGTGCAACGCACCTGTCCTCATTGCTCCAGAATTTTTCTAAACCCTTTATTTTAGAGATTGATGCAAGCTTGGTTGGAGCGGGTGCTGTACTGATCCAGGAGGATGCTTGTGGAATAGAACATCCTGTGTGTTTCTTCTCACGTAAGTTCAACAAACACCAGTTGAACTACTCCACCATTGAGAAAGAGACACTGGCCCTTCTAATGGCTTTGCAGTATTTCGATGTGTACATTAGCTCAAGCAGCATGCCTGTATCAGTGTTTACAGATCATAATCCTTTGGTGTTTTTGGCGCGTATGTATAACCAAAACCAACGGTTAATGCGCTGGTCGTTAATTGTACAAGGCTACAATTTGGTGATTATACACAAAAGGGGGCCAGAAAACATAATTGCTGACGCCTTATCAAGATCTTGGGTAAGTGCATAAATTGATTTAGTTATAAAAAAAACAAACAAAGAAAAAAAAAAAACACTTTTTGATGATGTGCGTTTGTTTTCTTTGTTTTCTTTAAGGGGGGAGGTGTTACGTTCCCTCGTGTATTTGTTGTTTTTTCTTGTATCTGTTTCTTGTCTCCTCTCTCTAAAGTATACTGTAGGTTCAGCACAGTGGTTGTCCGGGGTTCGCCAATCCTCCAATGAAACCAGACCTGTCGTTATAAAAGAGGCGGGGCTCCCTTGACTTGCCGTCAGTCGTCCTGCTTTCCGGCCAGCGGGCGGCTGTCCATTTTGTGTTGACTGCGCTTTGGTTTTGTGGTGAATTTAAGCCTGCTGTGTTTAGTCTGTATTCTGTCTTCGGTGGCTATCAGTTAGCCTGATCTTGCTTTAGCTTGTTTAAACCTTCGAACACTCGAGACGTATGAAACGCCTGCTACTGAATGACGTTTGTAACGAACCTTAAGCACTGCTTTGCCTTGATTAATCCAGCTTTATTGTTCTTTAAGTCTGGCTAAAATACCCAAGAGAACGGAGACAGGTAAACTGGTAACTTAGGATTTAGTTCTTTGTTAATAGCAGGTAAGGAGTGACCACCATCTTTGTATTTTTGTTTTATTAGTTAGAGTAGTTTAGTTTGGGCGCCGCATGCGCCGAAGCTCCCGGTTTCTTTTCTACATTTTTGTTTGGTAGTTAGAGTATTTGGGTTGGGGTTTAGTTATCAGAATTTCTTTTGCTTTTGATAATTTCTTTGTTTTGGTGTCACTCAGTTTTCTCCTTTCTCTTTAATTTCTTTCGTTTTACATCTTTGAAATTGGTTAAAATAAAATTGCTTTTATCTTTATTCACTTGCCTCACGACTCTCCTTCATGGTTTGCCCCTGTGGCAAAACATCTCACTTAAATGTTACAGATCATCCCCATTAACATCTAACACGTAACAGTTCTTC
The DNA here is from genome assembly GCF_024256425.1 of Clarias gariepinus. Classification (NCBI taxonomy): domain Eukaryota; kingdom Metazoa; phylum Chordata; class Actinopteri; order Siluriformes; family Clariidae; genus Clarias; species Clarias gariepinus. Next base: position 4,119,155 of record NC_071114.1, read on the forward strand.
ATTCTGTTGATTATTATTACTGCTTCCCTCTAGAATCTCTAATCTGAAAAAAGACTTTACTCAGGCAGCAGTGATTTGATGACCCACCTTGTGCTCCTTTGGCTTGGTTGGGGTGGTGTTGCTACTTTTACTGTCCTTGTTCTCCTTCTGTTGACGCCGTTTCACTGCTTCTTGCTCCTCCTAGTATCATGTTGGGGGGAAGAAAAAAAAAGATGATCATGTATCATAATTCGTTCACCCATTTGTTTTGCTTTTACTTTCGAAAGAAAACAGATTTATGTTCACTTACCCTGAGTTTAGGATTTTTAAGACTAGAAAAATAGTTTTCAAGCTGTAAACAGAACAAAAACAGCAATCGTTAAAAAAAATTAAATAAACATGTCTACACTACAGATAGTTCCTATCTAATGGTTATACTTAAAACCTTATCTGATGGTTCCACTTAAGACTAGATAAATGTCTAAGAGCAGAACATCAATTAAACAGACAAAATAACAGCACTCACTATGGTACGGTCTATTGTATGCAGATAGTAGGAAACTGGCTTCCCCGTCCAAGACACCGAGCCTCTCAGTGGAGAAAGTTCGACAACGCGCATTATTGTGCCGATATCTGTACGAGAGAACAGCACACAGTCTTGAAGGTGGTGCAGAACGTTGTAGAGTGAAGTGACGGTCTGAATGAGACCGAATTTAAAACATACCGCTCAAGTTTCGACTGTTGATTCTAAAGTTGAGAGGTGCAAAAGGTTTTGAGGATACAATTTTTCCACCTGAAACGGCAGATAAACACAGGGTTAAACACAAACTGACCATCATCTCCAACGGCACAGGGGTAGACAAGGTACATGTTTATTATTTAGACCACAATGTGGGTTTCTGTGCAAACAAAACATGCAAAATAAAGGCAAGTGGTTTCACAGAAACTTAAATGCTAGCTGGATAAATAAGCACAAGGAATACAGCCTGAGCTAAACTTATCTGCTACAACTCGCTAACTAAGACTTAGTAATGCACATTTTAACACACTTTTCTAACACATGGTCTACATTTTGCACATCTGGAACTTTGTACAGACATGTTCTGCTCATGACCGGACATTGTATTCCCATTTCAATTCTATTTTACTTTATTACTTGTACATAGTGTAAATTTTACAGCTAAAAACTTTTCTATATAATTTTTATTATTATATTCTTATCTCATATTCTTTATTTGAATACTCTTTTTATTTTTAGGTCATGCATATCATACTGTGTATTACTGTGTTTTTGATTAAATTTATCCTCGTCTAACGAGCTTTCTTGCTTGGGAAAAAGTCACCAAGGTGTTGTTCAATGTTTCTCTCCTTGGGTCACGTGTAAAAGATAGAGTCTGTCCACCTTGTCTCAGCAGGTTTAACCGAGTTTCACTTGAACCTCGTGGCACAAACCTCTGATTTTTATGTAATATATTAGAGTTACGGCATTGAGTTGTGCCACCGTAAAGTCAGTAAGGTGTTAGTTTTTCTTAAGATTTCAGAAAAACCAGCTTGTCCTGAAGGCTTGGGCTGGTGAGGTGTCCACCACTACTACATTATAGGAAGCAAACAACTCAATCTGTCATTTGTTGTTCCCCTAATCATAAAGGGATAAAGAGTCATTAAAGGATTAAAAACAAGACCAGCCAAGTGAGCCTGTGAGGATCCACCTCCTTTATTACATACCTTCCTTCATGTTGGCAAATCGTTCCTTCAGCTGGTGATCCACCTCTGGACCAAAGGCAAAGTTATTCACAAAAATAACACTGCAAGAGAACAAATGCAATAATTTTACTATAGTGTTACTCTAATTAAAATCACATTTTTAAGAGTTCACAAATATGTTGTAACCTTTAACATTCTATCCATCCATCCATCTTTTTATATCTATCTATCTATCTATCTATCTATCTATCTATCTATCTATATATATATATATATATATATATTTATTTATTTATTTATTTATTTATTTTTAACAGAGACACTTACCTTGTGTTTGCTATCCTTTCCCTCCAGTCTTCAGACAGAAAGTCTCCTCTCTCCAGCTATGGAAAAGCAGAAAAAAAAAGCTTCCTGTGAAATGCCACGAACTGTTTCCATGCAAGGTCGCTTAGATTTCTCATCTTTCACTACAGAATGAGTGGATAAGGAACAATGGACTAGACCTGACAATGAAAATATGGCTTCTGTCTTTGTCTCAAAATGTGTACGACAATCTTGTGATTTTGCTAAAATGGAGTGCTTCTAAAGAAACCTGCCTTAGCCTGGCCAGTGAACCCTGAAAAAAAATCTCATGAAAGAGAGAGAGAAAAAAAATAAATTTAAGTCATGATATGATGTGTAATGAGAAACTCCAGAGCAAGAGCAGAGCAGAAGAGTTTACATGACAAAGAGCAAGTACCTGTGGAGAGCAGAACTCAAAGATAACTATTTGAAAGTTTAATGGTTTGCAGGTTACTGTTAGTGACACCTACTGATGCAATTTTTTGGCAACTGGCAACAAAATTGAATAGAAAACTCAGACTATTCTCAATTGTGCATAATGGTAAGAAAACATGGCACATCAAGTAGGGCTAGGACAAGGTGTAATTTCTTCTATAACCAAAGATTTTAATAAATCATCAAGTGCAAAATGATCCTGCTGCAAAACATCCATGAAACAAGTTAGTTCCTGTTATCATTCATGTTACTTTGTTTATGTTACAACACTTACTTTATCTCAGTCTTAAAAAAAATATATAGCTTTCCATAATACAAAAAGATAATTTGAGCATCCATGGAATGCGCTGGACAAACAACTGGAGGCCCCACATTGTCACTTACAGCAAGTTAAATATCTGCTACTACCCGTCCTGGCACAACCTCTCATTCGTGGTGGAAGGGTTTTGATGTTTGGTGGCACAATCTCAAATGGTTTTAATGTTAACTGTTTTAATAACATTAATGTTATTTCTTTTATACACACTTATGTACTAACTAAATTTAAGTGCTTCATTATACATGAACTGCTTTAGATGGTTATAAATAGCCTGTATACCTCAAAACACATGGCAAAATCTTCGCCTATAAAGTTGTGCCCTTGATTTATATATGTATATGTTTTTGTTTTTTAGAGTTGTGGTTTGGTTCATGCAACACTACCCCTCCATGCATGCTAAACGTGCAAGTGTGAACACAGAGCATATGCTGCCCGGATATGTTGACAAGCACACGGTCGCAGAAGTGTAACTCATTTCCTGAAGCCTGACACCAACTTACTGTATACTCTCCATGCTTTTTCCCGTACCACTTCATCCACCTTTTGAATTCTCGGTCCATTGCCTGCAAGTAAAAATAAATAAATAAACAAATAAATAGGTTAATGTGTCAGTGCATGCCAAAAATATGCACCATTACTACCCCAATACCGCAACTGTCGAGACATGTCAGGCCAGGTTCACAGAAAAATTTCTGGCTCCGCTATACATGGCGCTCCAGAGTTGCCAGAGATCTTGACCCCTTCTGCCCTCCAGACATGTCTGAAACATCTGATGCCCCAATTTTGGTTAGATTTTTCTTTACACGGAGGTCCACTTGACCATAAAGATGGTCTTGGACTTGTTTTATTGTCGCACTGATTCGATAACACCAAATTAACAATGGGTTCCTTGTCGAGGCCGTTTCTTTCATCTCATGAAGTTGTTCCTTAACCACCTTCTCCCTCGGCTTGCTCATCAGGGACAGATCTGATAGTAATAATTTACACTTCCTTTACATTTTCAACTCCTTACATTTTTTCCAATTCATATCCATTTTATAAAAATTTTGTAAAGCTACTTTGCAACAAAGTCCATTGTAAAAAGTGCTATCTAAATAAAAGTGAATTGAACTGAAGATTTACTAGATCACATGACTGTTTTCCAATCCTAAATGAGTCAGGGGTCATGATAACCTCGGATACTTGTTCTTGCAAAAAAAAGGAGAGTAATCTGATGTGGTCTTCTCCTGTTCGATGCTTTTGTGCTCGCCACGACAGTGACGGCGATCGTGTCTTTCCACGTTCTGATACTCCACGTGCCGACTGGATAAGCAGGTGTTCCTTATAAAGTTCCCCAAATAAGCAGGTGTTCCTTATAAAATGGCCGGTGAATGTATAAACTGTCCATCTCACTCTGCCTTTATCCTCCATTTATACACAGTTAAATCTATACAAACAAAATGAAGTTAAAAAACATAGTGCTCTGTACCTCTGCGTACGTTGCTGGAATCTCGGCCTTCTCCACACCATAGTAGTGCTTACAGTTAGTAGCTGCAGCCACCTGAAGGACCACCTGGCCAACACCTGCAAATCAGTCATTTAGTCAGATGGTCTTTCCAGGTAAAAACAATGCAGTACTTCACTCTTTTATGCGTACAGCACGCTGTATGTTACTAACTTAGGAAAAAATAGGAAATTTAAACTGAATTCACATAATTTAAACTATGCACATATACCAAATACCCAAATAACAAAATCTTAGGAATGTTTGGTTTTAAAAGTGACATCACTAGAGCCGACCGCTGCCCACTTTTATGTTTACACCAGCTGAGAAGAGCATAAATATGGACTCGCCATGCTGTGTATTATTTCCACTGGAATGCAAGTTCCTCAAAATATTTGGTAAAACCAAAACCATGGTTGTTTTTCCAGTTTATATACACAGAAGACACTGAATGATATAAATTAGTGCTGTTTAGACTTGGTCTTACTGTCCTAAATATGAACTGACCATAGACATGAATGTGTACCCATCTGTTCGACCATAACTGGTACTACACTACGGCTGTGCGATTAATCGACTTTCAGTGAAACGGATTTTTTTATTTTGTCTTCCAACATTTTAAAAACAAGACAATCAAGATTAAACTATTATTGTGCGACAATCATTTACACAATCATTTTTCTCATTGTTATAAATCTTGCTTTTTCGTTCGTCCCTGGCTGAAAGTTAGTGATGACTGGCTGTGGCTGATCCCTGACCAGTACAGATCTCTCAGCTTCAGTAGGCATGCGTCTAAAGCATGGTTTATTTTATTTAAGGCATCGTAGTGCAAGAGTTTTAGAAATTATTTCCGATATATCCACATGCTCAGACTTGTATTTTCGTGATTGCTCACTCACGCTCTCCTGTCAATCATCAGTGCTTGTCTTAGGTCGCCAAATAATTCTGCGCACTCAGAAATAGCTCCAGCAGGCCGAATATTATCAGTATTAAAACGCACAGTTTAAATAATAGCTTAATTATATAATGAAGACACTTAAATAAAATTTAAGTTAGCCTAGAATTTTATAATCTGCCCCAAATTATTTTTCAGCCAAAAACAAAAAAAAACCCTATTACCATTATTATTATTAGTAGTAGTATTTATTTATTCATTTTATTTACTATTGTTTATGATTAGTACCTGAAACTGTACTTTAAATTAACACTGGCATACAGTATTAAATATTTAATCTGACAATAAAACTCTAAAAATCTGAAGGTTTTTATAAGAAATTATGATCAGTTTTGCTCTCTAAGGCCACGGATGGCTCATCAGGATTCAGAGCAGTGATCTCTCAAACACAGGATTAGACTGTTTTACACTATTAGTTCATCTTTTTAAATTCAGTATCAGTTTTAAACTAAAACACCCTGCACAGTCTAGCTTATAGTTTAGCATGAAACTAACTCACCGCTGCCCAGGTCCACAAAAGTGTCCTCCTCCATCATCTCAATCTCATCAATGATCTGAGCCACCAGGTCGAATGAAGTCTCTCCGTACACCTCCGGAGAGAAGGGCTCATAGTTGTTTAGCTTCTCCGGGTCCGTTACGGAGTGATTGTAGACCTGCTGCAGGATGTGTCGGAGCAGGCCGTTCGAAGGCCTTTTATTCAGTTTCATCGGCTGAGTTGTACCTTTCCACTGCGACCATAAACACACAAAGCTATGACAATTTACACGACCACTGATGAGCTTCTTCACACAGTGCTGACTTGACGATTAGAGCTGTGAATCACTGCTGATTCGATTCAATGTGATTTGTTGTGATTTTTTCGATTCGATTACGTTCAATAGCTTTAAAGTTTGCTGTCTGGTTTATATTTTCTTAAGAATACGTAAGATATCTAATGAGCATGTGATCGCAGTGTAACTTGTGTTGTTTGTTTAAATCTTATGCCTTGGACAAACTGGTAATATTTATTTCTTGCCAATCGTTTGCTCCACACTCCAGTCCAGTAGGGGGCGGTATTGCACCAACAACACACAAAAAAAGACGCAGCAATACTCTGGCAAAACGTTATCTGCTAAACCTGCAGCAAATCTTTGAGGGATTTATAAATTTTAGATCATTTAATGTTTGTATATGACACTTTTTCAATTATTAGTTAATCAATTCAAAATTGAAAACTGACCAAAAAAAGATTGATCAAATTGCGAAATCGATTAAAATCGCACAGCTCTATAAATGATAAAGGAGAAGCTGTGTGTGTGTGTGTGTGTGTGTGTGTGTGTGTGTAAGAAAAGAGACCCTAGGCTAGAGCTGTTGCTTGCTAGGGAAAGGTGGAAAGATTGTTCAGACCGAGGGCTGAGGGACGGCTCGATTATTAGATCAGTATTATCAGATACGTGACATCAGAATCCAAGCTGTCAGGACAGAATATTTAATCGGCCACGTAAACACCTGAGTCAACTCACCAGCTGGTGGATGCTGTCAATAGCTCTGTTGTACTTGTCACATAGTCTCTGCATACTCTCAAAACTACAGAAAAAAAAACAGACTTATTTCAAACACTTTATTCCATTTCACGACTACAGAAATGCTCAAAATCGAAACGAAAGAAAATCCATTTTAAGGTTACATTTAATAAAAATTTGTTAATGTCTATAAAATAAATGAAAGGTTGTAAATGTACAATAATTACAATAATAATTACTCAAAGTTTTTTTTATTTATATATATATATATTTTTTACATGATTCATTCTGAACATACACAGCTTGATGCGAGAACCTGTTTACACACTGAATAATTCAATGTGAAGGTGAAAATCACACCACAAAGCTGCCTCACGATGCAGGGCCATACACTCAATCCTGACTGCCAATGATTACTAATTTTATCTGATCTTTGCCCAATTTTTGCTGCTTCAAATTACTAGCAGTCTCCAAATTTTACTGGATGAACACTCCACCCAGAATCAACCAACCAACACGTTACCTGGAGACTTAAAAACATGAAACTTTCAATAATATTCCAAGATCTTGCCAGTCTAATCTCTCTGCTGTTAACAAATTTAAACTAAAATTTAAAAAAAGGGTGTGGTGCATAAAAAAAAAAAACAATTAATTATGGCAAAACTGTAAACAGCATATATCCAAAGCACCGACCATTCACCTACAGACCCCTTATTAAAAACATTTAATCACACACACTCATGAAATTGTGAATAAATCATGTCAGGACACATGAGTGTGTCGTTTCACCCCTACAGACTTCACACCGTTATAGTTCTGTGTGTGTTATGAACATTACGATTATCATACCTGTTCATCAGACTGTTACCTTAGGCTCTATAATTTCCTTTGTCTTGTTATTATACAGCCCGGTGTAGGACGAGCGCTGTACTGCTGGTGATCCCACCGGGGTGTGAAAAAAGATGTTGGAAAACATGACGAATCATTCCCACTTCATCACCATCATCATCAGGACACACAAATACATCCTTGTGTGTCTCTTTATTTTATTGTATTTTATACCTAATAATAACTTGTGTCCTCAAATGAGTGTTCATGCATACGTTGAACACTGAGATGCAGAGATTTTTTTAATGGCATGAATAAAAAAAAAAAACCCTCACCAGTCACCAGAGTGTGAAATGTGAGCTTTATGTGCGGGAACTTTAAAAGAAACGCAGAGGTCGAAAACTATGAAGACAAACAGAGGAAGCTTTTTGATTAGCGTCGTTTCCACTTCCGACTTTTGTGAAAAAAAAATTTCTTCCTCTTGATGACAGTCTGGCTCACCACTGGATTCACACTCGAACCAGTCACTCCCTGTGTGTCATCTCATGACGCTTACACCGAGTAACACTGCTACAAACTAACTGTTTAAGCTAGGTCCCTAATATTTAAATGACATTGATCACATTACATAAAACCCTCTCACAACAGCGTTATTATATGATTTACTCTTTCACACAGTGCATTTTACACACCACTTAAATTACCAATTGTACAGTGTATGCCCAACTTAATACCATGTAATCACACAAATAGGGGACGTCCCAGGATTAGGGTTAATACCTTTTCGTGTCATAGTCAATGAGCACGTAGTTCTCCATCGCCAGTTTAAGGTCCGGGATCTCCTCACACACCCAACTAGTCATCATAGACATAAACGAGAATTAGTCACACACACAAGCAAGCTGCATCTTAGTTACCTGTTCCATCTGTGCAGGATATGAAAAGATACCTACCGGATGGTTTCGATAATTTCATGTGCAGCATCATGATGTTTATCCTGTAGAGACAGAGAGAAACAGAAAGCAGACAAATGACTAAAAGCTCAAAAACAAAAAAACAAGAGAGAGCAGTGTGTGTACAGTGTGTATTTACACTCTTTACAGGTGCACCAGCTCACTGCTGGAAATATCAACATCTGTATTCGGATTTTGTGTGACATTTTGTTCTCAGTTATGTTTTTATCTGTTGTTAAAATTTTGCAACATTGCCATTCTGTAAGTATCACAGTTTTATAAAAACATCCTGATTACAAAATGATAGCTTTCTTTTCTATTTTGTAGATAAATGTTTTATTGGAGGGGTCAAACATGGGTTAAGACATTGGACTAGTGATCGGAAGGTCACAGGTTCAAACCCCAGCACCACCAAGTCACCACCGTTGAAACCTTTTACCCCCTCTAACTGTTTGGATGTATAAAAAAAGAATATAATTTAATGTCCTATTCGCACATGACAAGTATTATCCAGGAAACAAAAATGAGATACCACCCGGCCAAATCCTGGACAAAATCACAGACATTCTGATTCGTTCTAAACTAAATATTATCACACAATGTTCGGGGAAATTAGGTTGGTCATCTGCGGGGGATTATTTCACAAATTGCAGACATGGCTGATTCGCTGGGGATTAAGATCACAGACAACCTCAGCAATTAGTACAAATTATATGAGGTCCCCAGGTAATACTAATCCCGACAAATGTCGCTCTGGATGAAGGGCGTCTGCCAAATGTTGTAATGTAAACAAGTTATTTTCACTTCCTCTTTAAATGATGACAAAAGACCAATTTGTTTCTTCAATATTTGGTTTAACCACCCCCCCCCCAACCACACACACATAAAACAAACCCTTCCCTACAATGTTTGATAGTAAATAGTTAGTAACCTAGCAACCCAGTGTAAGGATCTATCCAATGACGGAAACTTCAATGCACTCGTTCTTGATAAAGTGTCTGCCTAAATGTTTAGAGAGAAAAAAAAGTTTTCATACCTCAAAAAGCTTTATACCTGGAAAGCTTTATTTAAATCAACGCTTTGCTTTATCTGAACGGCTATCTTTGAATCTTTGTTCAAACTCGTGTCTAGTGCTCATCGTTGACTGCTAGCAAAAGGTTCAGCTTTACCCACTCAGGAAGGTGCCCGTGTGGCTTGACATCGCTCCGAGTGGGTAAAGCTGAAGCTATTACATTATGGAAGCCACAAGATTCCTTCAATAACATTTGATTTAAACTGTGGATAAGTGGCCTGTATCTTTGGAGTCATTTGCCATTATGATCATTTTTAAAAAACTGCTAAAGTGTGAATGGTTCGAATTGCGGTACACGAGGGATTCTAGAGGCGTGGTGGCATTTCACCTCCTCGAATTCAAACACAAAAAAACTATTTTTTAAAACTCAGCGTGGCCCCTAAACCACCACAAACACAATACAAACCTGCAGCAATTAATGTAAATCGCACACATATAATACAGTTACACAAACGTAAGTCACAGTTGGTATTATAGTTTCCGTTATCTGTTACATTTGTGGGAAGGTAACCATCTTCCGCTTTCAAAATTGTAATAACTTCCTACTTTGTCAGCTGACATAACAGCCCACAAATGTAATAAAACAACAAATGTAATGCACACTTGCAGCTTTTAATGTAATCACCCCACAAATGTAATAACTTTACACAAGTGTAATACTACATTTGTCAGTTATTACATTTGTGGGCTGTTATTATTCTAGAAGGAGCAATAAATGAATTGCCAGACAAAAGAATCCTGATGTATAACTGAACTGATCTTTCCACTCATCTCTAAGACCAGGCACAAAGATGAATAAATAAATAAATAAATAAACACTACAGACACCTCAGATGTTAACCAATGTGCTATTTGTCCGACAAGCTTCGTAAAAGGAAACCTCTTTCAACTTTTTGTTGCATCCCAATCAACTCTCAAATCAATCTTGTGTTTTCTGTACAATCATTATAAACACCTTTCACCCTGCACACAGGATAAATCTGTCTTGTGAGAGAAACGGATTTGTACATGGCACGACATGACCCAGTGACCCAGTTTCTGCCATCAAGAGCACAAGAACATGCCTGAGCGCGCCACTGCTGGACCCCACTTCCTCTTCAAACTCCGCCTCATACTCCATGATACTCAAACCCCTGCCTTACACTCACCACCACACCACACCACCACTTCTACATCCTGCAAGGGAACAAACCAGAATCCAAGCAATAGAGACTGACTGACTGAGTGAAGTGTTCCTGTAATTAAAATGTCTGTGTTTTAGAGCTTAGTGATAGACCATGGGTACAAATACCACATCTAAAAAAAAAAAAAAAAAAAAAAAAAAAAGGGGGGGGATTACTGACAAATTAATCACCAACAAGAAAACAATCACTAGAGCACCTGACTAACTGAGTAATCGGAAAAACAACAATCATCATCGAGGTCAAAAAAAGGAAAGTTGTTCACCTTCATGGAAATAGAAATAAAACTCTACTAATTCCATGATTCACACTGTATCAAACTCCATTCCGCATATCGAAGACAACAGCTTAATTTAGAAAACTACCTGACCGTCTGACGTAACCTAGTTGTAGATAACGCCTTATCCGCCTCATCAGAATGTTTTCTATGTACGGTATCTCACACACTAATCGGGAATCTGATATAACACTCATCTCCAGAACATTGCTAACATTTCTAACCCTCTAATGAACCTGCCTCAGAGAGACGATGTCAAAAAGGATTGAAATTCTTGATGGTATTAGAAAAAATATTTTTTTGGTATTGTGACACCACCACATCGGAAACCGTTAACACACATTTATTGCTTCTAAAATAGAATTACAGAACCAAATTAAAAAGAAATCTTCAAGCGTCTGCCTAACACTCTATAAATTATTTGCTCAGTTGACTAAACATACACTGGCCAACAGTAATATTTCTTTCCATCGCCTCATTTCGATAAGCTTATGCAATGTCACAACATTTACAGAGTCTGTTAAATTTCTGCCTAAGATCTTGTACTGATGATGTGAGAGTCAAACTGCTAATTAAACCCTTTTCCATCACGTCCCAAAGATTCTCAATGGGGTTATGGTCTGGACTCTGCAGTAACCAATCCATGTGTGAAAATGATGTCTCCGTGAACCATTTTTTCATCCTGACAGGTTCATCATCTTGGAATATGTCTGGTGGAAGAATCATGGAGGAAACAATAAACTGAGGTGCAAAACCTGGTCATTCAGTACATTCAGGTCGTCAGCTTGCTTTATTTTTTGTACATGTAACACTGCAGAGATTAGACCCCAGATCATCATAACCGCCCTCCTCAGGCATCTGACTTATCTTCTTACCCCTGATGCTCCTATGATGTTGTACATACACAATGTACTACAGTGATAAACTTTCTGATTAATTTGAAAAAGATCTGTTAGACAAACTGACACAGCGATCATGAACATGGAAGTGTGATGTAGTAGTCTAGACTTGAATTTGGCTCTCATTATAACGTTCTCCATTATTTTCCAGTGAACATGTTTATTGATGCATCTAATCATCATTTCTTAACACTTCTTTAAGATTTGGCAACCCTACTTCTAAGGAAATGTGATCATAGAAAGTGACAGGATGCACTTGAGAAACAAAAATACCAGGTGTGAACGGATGGCCATCTCAGCTGTCCGTTTATGACCAATTACCCAAGACGTAAATACGAAATCTGAGCACGGTTTGTGTGTAGGAGGAGTGTGTGCGTGTGTGTGTGTTTGAGCATGTGCAGCAGAAAGGGGGCAGTGTTCCTGTGGGTTCCCACACAGCAACGCCTGCGCAGCAGCTAAAAATAACACCAGATGGGGCATGCAAGGAGAGCTCTCTCTCACACACACATACATACACACAGTGAGAGAGAGAGAACACAGCATAACCCTCTGTCGTGAATGGTAGCGTAAATACGTGACTCACTCACACACTGACATCTCTTGCTTCTACAGTACCACTCACAGTGACTCACATTTATGTCACAGAGTACAAGTTAATTTTCCTGCTGTAACGATGAATAATCTTGAGGTCTATCACCTTTAAGACAGCTCATCGGCCGTGTCATGGCCCAAAGCCATGTCGAATTGAAAAACCACCCACAGGTCATCATCAGCTCACTCCGTCACGTTATGATACAGAGCACAACAGTCACCGTGGCAGAATCGTAAACCAACCCCACCACAACCCCATGCGGGGTAGTTCTCACGATGTCATGGTGAAACATCATAACTACACCTTCAGGAGAGGAACCGCGTCACCTCGATGGAAATTTTTGTTAAGAATTATTCGTGATCTGGGTCCAAGCTTACATCATTCAGTTAGAAAATCTTTTGTGGAAAACGGTCTGCAAGGAAGGAGAGAGAGAGGGAGAGAGAGAGAAAGAGCCAGGGATGAGAGTATGAACTCATCGACCTCACTCTCCCAGTTCTCCTGGAATACAGAGAAGAAAGGGGGAACAGTGCGAGTGTGAGGACGACAAGTCGCTTGGGGCTTTGTGGAAAAATATTCTGTTCAACTTTATCACAGAACTTAACAGATATGAGAACACACTGCAACTTAAGAAAAACAAGCAAAAACACACACAAAACAGGACATACTAGTGCTGGGAGTCGATACCCATTCCATGACCGATTATGGGATGATGATGGATTAATATTTAGCTTAACCATAAACTGCGATGCTTCTTGCACTCGTCGTTTTTCCTGAAAATCAATCCGATTGCCAACCACTATTAAAACAACCCAGAGTACTGTACAACACACACACCCGTACATCAACTACGATTACTCGTGTGAGGATCCATAGCTGAACATGTTTGTAATGTGTAATATGTAACATGTAATATGACACAGCTCTCAAAGCAGAAGCACAGACCAACTAGTATTTATCATTTACACCATTGTACTTCACACAGACCTTTTAACACAATCATTTGAATCTCACTTTTCATGTTAAGATTTTCCTTTGTCTCATCGTTTACTTGTATAATTTTTCCTAAAAAACAAAACCAAAAAAAAAAAAAAAAAAAGTACGCCCACATCTGGGAGCGGTCTCTTTTCAGGAAAATTTTTCACAACTGGTCACCTTGAGAGGCAACATCTGCATTTCACACACCCATGTGTTGGAGAAAAACAAGAAGAAGAAAAAAACTATTGAGGAATTTAAAACATTATTGGCATTTTTCACCCCGGACCTCACCTTCAGACCAGACATTTTTCATTCACACCAGCAGCATATGATTAACGTCTGGGATTCAGTCTTGGCTTTTTGTCACACGCTGCGCCCATGGCAGTGTTTTGCTTTTATCCTTCATTATTTATTTCTCTATGCTGGATCGAGTCAATTGTTTAACGAGTTAACACAGGTGTTACTTCTCCCCCAAAGTGTGTTACTGCTCCAGAGAATCACACCTCAAACTATACACTTCACTCCTCTACCAAATCCATCCCATCTATGTTAATTATGAACTGCTGAGCCATGCCTTACCAGAGTGCTGTGGCACTGAGCAACAAAGCCAGGGGGAGAGGCTCTTCTTATATGAGGTCACATTAGGGGGGGGATTTAATTGGTTTGTTTATACTCTGGTCAGTACAAAAACTGAAAAAGGACAAACTGCAGGAAATGTTTTATCCCTTGTTCTTTTTTTTAATACAGAAGCATCTGAATCCTCACATGGCTTCCTCTCCACTCCAACGCTTGAACAAGTAACAGTAAAAAAAAAAAAAAAAAAAAAGCAAGTCATGACTTTATCTTTGACGTCAAATGGAGCGTTAATGCCTTGTGCTCATGTCAGATAAACACTCATCAGGAACGTACAAACTGAACAATTAAAACGCTCAAGTTCAACTGGTGTAATGGTTTGCCGCAAGCCTCTACCTATTACGCTCTTGACGTGGAAAGGATGGCATACACGATCTCCCCTGTTGATTACTGAGACTACCAATCATGTGAAAGACTGCAGAGATTGAGAGGGTCCTTTCAGAACTAGTTCACGTCTTAAAATTCGTTCTCGGTTGATCCGATCCCTAGTGGACAGCCAACACACTGAGCTGTTCACCCCTGGTATTATTAACGTGTCTCCGGTGGCCACTTGTACTCAGATTCCAAACACTACTGCCTTCCACTGCTTTTATCTTTAGGCAGAAATGTCCCGGGAATCATCTTACAAACTGTAAACGCTGATTCGGACATTTCCATTGAGTGGTTTGCTTACAATTTCAGCTCCCTCCAAAAGTATTGGGACGGCAAGGTCTTCCCTTTTTTCCCCCTATTAAAGTGAATACATTTGGGTTTGAGATAAAAAAAAAAATGGTTATAAGACACAAGAGACATTACTTACAATTAGACTGGATGTACTTCCATGTAAACAAGCAGACAGGATGTTTCTGTAGACTTCTGCTGCCATAATTGTGACACCAGCTCTACTGTGCTCGATCGCTAAGTTTTATACCAGCAGCAGATCCGTTCTTTTTCACACTTTGGCTTTACTTTCAGTTTAGTAGACGCTTTTGTTTTGAGGACTTTTGTAGCTTATTGCAAATTTCAACTTCCACTATTAGGCCCTTAACAACTAACTGCTCAGTTAACATAAGATATATTCACATTACCAGACTGAATTGACTAAAATAAATTAGTTTTTTTTTAACCTTAATGTGACACAGATCTGATTTTAGGGGCTGAACGAACTCTCAGATCTGATGGGTTTTTTTTTGGCATCGGCAGTGCAGGGATTTCATCTCAGCAGCAACAGAGAAATCAGATCCACTGAATTAGCAGATATTTTTGGATTAAGGAATCTGTCTGAGCAAAACTGGAGGGAACCTACAGAAACAGAGCAGTGTTTGGGATAATTTTAATAGAAAATAACTAAATGTGGCCATAAACGAATGAGCTTGGAAAACCCTTACATCCAAGGACACAAACCGTGAGCAAAGTTGTATCTGCATAAGCATTCATACTGTTTCAGAGCACAAACGCGTCTACATAAGAGTCAGATCAAATTCATTTGCATTTATGAATGTGTCTCGTCACAACATGCAAATCCAATCCAACAACGAAATAAATTGGAGCTGAACAATGTGGTTTGGAATGTGAAAGTAGTCTAAGCTGCTCTGGATAAAGACATCTTGTATTTATAGAATTTGTTGATGTTATAATGTCTATGTGAGTAGATATTTAGACATATTAATTACCACTAACAGCACACAGTGACGAGGAAACCAGTTAATCGGGTTCCAATATTTTTTATCAGTTCAAAGGTAGGTGGTTTTGAGCAAATGATCCCTTGTATCATTATTTGTTTAACATATTTAAATGGAAATATGATAAAATGCAAAATAAACTTCTGATGTATTATATCTGCCATTTTAAAAATGCATCTGTACCAAAAAACAACACCCGAAGGATGGATATTGCTGGTTCAATACATTTGGAGAAGACTGCATAAATGAATGAGAGATGAGATGATTAAAAAAGCTATACAGACCAGCTGCTTTCGTCTACGCTGTCTGTGCACGTCTTTTGAGCTCCAGAGAGATCTCTACTGCTTTCCACACTGCCTTATACTCATTAGGTATTTACCAGTTGGAGTAATGACGGTGTTGATTAGTTCACCCTTTCTCTCTGTCCAGGATGCATCGGCCTGCTTGTGTGTTCACACTACAAACATGACATGGTTCCCAGACCACCTCTGAATGAGTGGATTACAATACATCCCTGACCTTGTCCCGTACCTGTGCTGCCAGGTGTAAACATTGCAAGGGAGTGTGATGCATAATGATGTGGTGAGGTTAGGGGAAACATGTTAGCCCTCAGTCTGCGTGATAAAGTTTAGGTTTTGTCTGTACATTGGTCAGAACTCACTTTTTCAATGATATTTTTTATTTTTCATACATTGGAAGACCCAAAACCAGTCTCAGAAAATTTCTGTCCGTCTATCCAGATTTATGTCACAGCATTACGCATACAACCGTCTGGACATGATTTTATGAAACTTTGGCAGTTCTTATGGCGTATTTGCCTGAAGTTAAACCTGCACCATAAAGCAAATCAAAATGTTGAATAGAAGAAACGTTATGCGCAGTTTTGTGCCAGATTATAAACTGCAGGTTTTGACGGCGTACTGCGGATGCGTCAAACTGTGGGAGCATCATCGAGTGGTACAAGTAAATTTTAACACGCTGGAGTTGTTTTAAGACAAAACTTTTTTCCCCAATTTCTCATCTGTGATTCACTCTCTGATTACCGAACACGGAGTGTATCGGGCTGACAACAAAATAAGTACAACTTGGCACAAACAAAGCATAAGATACTCGTTATTTTTCATTGTATTAATAAGTTAGGCAGATAGTTCTGCCCTACAGAAAGACATGTGCATGGGCTTCAACCTGAAATAATAATATCATTGATTACATTCAAGCTGATGAGCTTAAACATTAATTCTTTCTTTCTTTCTCTAAAAGGCTTCTGAAGAACACCAGAGCAGTGCTGCAGGAGACACTGACCGGAAGTGAGAGAACACGACTCTAACATCCAACAAACACACACAACCTTGCTATTGTTAGGCACAGGAATACCACCTGAATATCACCTGTCCTACTCATGCTTCCTTCCATACAAACACACTTTTCTTAGAGCACTTCACACACAGACTTGTATCAGATATTCATCACATTCCTCTCCTTCAGTTATCTCCACCCTCTCATTACTAACGTTACTGTAGACAAAACACCAGCAGCTAGCATTAGCCCGGGTGCTGGCACTGCTCTCACTCTCTCTAACCAGGGTGTTCTGAACCAATGACCTGGTTATTAACTCGATGTTAACCAGCACACACTTAAACCAGCGACTTCACTATGTCTAGCCTAGTCTACATGTTTTTCAACACGTTTTAACAAACTGACAGCCATTCAACCCTTCAAACGTTAGTCCTTGCTAGCTAGCTTGCTTTATTGCTACAAGTCGTGACTATTTAGTTTGCCTTGAAATAATAAATAAAATAAATACCAATGAAAAAAAACTTGTTTACACGACAAAGTCTTCACAAATATCGCAAAAAAATATAAAATTATCACTGCCCGGGAAGTGCTAAGCGTCAAGTCGGGTTCAAAAAGTGTCTTACTTAAGAGCTTCCTCTTTGTCAGGTTTTCAGTGGTTATTAAAAATTTGTGTGCCATGGTTGAACAAACAATCATTCTCACGAACAATACATAACAAATAAGTCAAAAATCAAAAACGTTAGCTTGGTTGCTAACGAAGTCTCCCTCAGAGCTGAGCCACGCTCGAGCGCACTGCTGCTAAGCTAACGCTAATCATGAAGCCATTCATTAGCCGCATACAATAAAAATTATACATTTTTACACCGATATACATACATCTAAATATACTGATTAAAAAATCCCCCAAAATACTTACATATACCGGTAAAGGCCACGGATATCCCGCAGCTTCGGCTCCGACCGGCGACTTGAGCTTCAGCTCGAGCTTCTCTCCCATTATACTTTCCGCCTTGTTCACTCGGACCAGAGTAAAAGATGACTAAAATGTGAACATCCTGACTAAAAAAATATTCAAAACTTAACGAAAGTTGAGAGGTAACTTACAAACCAACAAAACCGTGCTGTTTTCAGCTTTAAGTTACGTATTTGAGTGAGTAAATCGCATGTAAAAGCTGCTCAGACTGAGCAGCTGCTCCACCTCGGCGCTCCCGCCGCCATCTTGCCCGGCGTAGGGGGGAAAACCTGCCGCTCTGCCCCCGAGTCACTGCAGTTACTACACCCACAGAGAGACTCCGAGTGTCAGACTGGTTTATACAACAATTAACAGTAATTACCACAAAAAACACCACATTTTTCCATTACCATAATTATCACTATTACCATGATTATAATAATAATAATCTATCTAATAATCTATGATAATTATTATTAATTAAGATTGTGTTCTTGTCGCTGTTTCCATAGCCACACTACATTCGCATTCATATCTAATGGCATATAAATTGTGTTTAGATTTTTTAATTATTATTCTTATTGTACTATTTTAATATAGTAAGCTGTACACTAACAGTAATGACGGCTACTAACCACCAGAGGTAGTGACGGTCGCCTTGTGCGCATGCGCACCCATGCCGGGTCAAAACGTAATAACTGTTCGTTTGTATTGGCGCCTTTTGAAACCCCTCCCATAGTTAGCTTTATTTTTAACTGAAATGTTTCTTCTTCCTATTAAACTTGACCAGTAGCATAAATTCTGCCCCAAATAAGAACATATAATTTAATGATTTTTATTAAATCTCTACTCAAATAGACATGGCTCCCTTTATATGTATATCATAATCTAATTATGGAAACACATCTATCTATCGGACTGTCTATCTATCTATCTATCGGTCTGTGTCTGTCTGTGTCTATCTATCTGTTGGTGAGTGTCTATCTATCTATCTATCTATCTATCTATCTATCTATCTGTCTATCTGTCTGTCTGTCTGTCTATCTATCTATCTATCTATCGGTCTGTGTCTGTCTGTGTCTATCTATCTGTTGGTGAGTGTCTGTCTATCTATCTATCTATCTATCTATCTATCTATCTATCTATCTATCTATCTATCTAAACCACTAGAATGTTTCATGAGTGACATTGATTATCTCATTAGAATGGCACAATAGCATCTGTCAAGGGGTATATTATGCAGCAACTAATTGATGTATTGAAAGCAGGAAAATTGGACAAACATCAGGATCTGAATGACTTTGTCAATGACCCAACTGTGATGCTAGTCTGATATGCTGATCAACAGCCTAAAGCCAGGGTTAGACTGCATACATTTTGGCTTGAGTTTGCTGTCACAGGCAAAATCCTACATTGTAAAGTAACATATTTCTTCTGGAGTTGAGATAGGTGGTCTTACAATGCATAATGTGACATAATCACCAGCGACTGTGTCCAAAGACAGCTGATAACAAAGATAACACTGATTTTGGCAGTGTCAGAAAAATTGTATTCAAGTCTCAGGATATGAAGCCTGCTTCTACACTTCTAAACGTTACCAAAATGAAGATGGCGTAGGATTACACTAAACATGGGACAGCTACAAATACTGTAGTGGAGGTGGTTAAAAGTAAACTTAATGTGGGAAGAGCGGTTTGTTGAATTTTGGCAACAGTACCCTGTCATTGCTGTATTCTAAACAGGCAAAGCAAAAACAAAGCTGTAGTCATTCGAAATATTGCTTCATTTAAGGTTACTTTAATGTCACTCGCTCCTGCCCTTGTTTTTTGTAAGCCTTCTTCTGATGAGAGTCATTTCAGTCATTTGTAATGCAGGATGTTGTTTCATTGCTATATGAAGAAAAGACGTGTGGTATTGTTGCTAGCCAGATGTTTATTTTGGTTGGAGGTTTGCCCTTTTCAGAGCAATTCTTTTATGCGAAACATTTCTTCTGTAAATAGATCGCTACACAATTAGTTTCTATTCACTGTAGAGCTTTGTGCTCAAGTCAGTCTTAACTCATGGAAGGCATAATATTCATTGTAGGAAATGACACAACTGAAAGTAAAGTTTGACAAGCATCAGATGTTCTGGAGGGTCCTACTGATCGTTCTTTATCAGATGAACTGTCACGTCATCACCCCAGAGTTTCCACCATGCCGCTGTTGACGTAATCATCTCATTGAAGCTCATAAATCATTTAATTAAAAGGAAAGCAGTTCCCAGAAAATTTATGTATGAGGATCAAATAAGGGTTTTGTTTCATATTTCTGCTTTGGCTTTGTCTACCAAATTTTCTGGCCTTTCATGCTGAAACATAAAAGTTTTCAATGATAAAGCCTTTTCTGTTGGGTTGCTAGCCATGCCAGATAGCAGAGTAATAAGCAGGATATTGCTAAGGATTTAGACAGATTATAAAAACTCCAAGTACCCCAGGTTTTTAAATTGGGAAAAAATGTATAATCTGTCTTCTCATTTTTCATGAAAATGAGATCAAAAATTTTATTGCACAATAACACACAACCATACACAGCACGGCGTGCGACATAAAATACATTTACTTGTATACAGGTAGAAAAGAAAAAAATGTAATATAAAAAAAAATAATAATATTATCAATCTAAAAGATAGATGGCAGCAACAGTATGGACTAGAGTGGAATAAACTGCAGATATGTAAACTTGTTTGTGGGGATGAGAATCACCAGGGACCACCCGATATGATAATATCATGATACCTAGGTGCTGATTTGATTTATATTGCAATTACAAGGTTTTACTAATATCCTGATTCAATAATATTTTTGTGAATTTGTTTTTATGCCTAAATAATTTTTTTGTCCTATCTTTAATTGTTTGTGCAATAATGAAATGATGACCAATATCTGGTTAAGGTAGTTGTACTGTAGAGTTGACCTGTTTGAGAGCCTGAATGGTGGGAAGAAGCATCTCCTCGTTATCTTTGCTTCAGTTTTCATGAAGCAGAAGCGTTTTTCCCGACCACAACATGTAGAAAAGTCTATTCAAAACACTGAGGTCCTAAATCCTTAAATTCATTCATTAATTAATTTATTTACTGTCTATACTGCTTTATCCTGTATACAGGGTCTTGGGGGCCCCGAAGCCTATCCAAGGAGACTTTGGACATAAGCGGGGTACATCCTGGACCCTGTGCCACTTAAAGCCTAAAGCCCTAAATTTAATTTTAACTTTAGTCAATAATCTTTTTTCATACCTTTACATACAATGTGTAAGCAAGATGATTATTGATGCTGTTGATTGCAGGGTGCAGTTTTTTTATGACTTAGTTGACATATACAGGTATCTTTATAAATAAAAGAAAGATGATCAGAACTTGTTCTTTCAATTATATCTTTATGTTTCATACATCGGATTCATACAATTTCATACAAGTTCTGTCTGTATGTCTGTCTGTCCAGCTAGATTTTATTTACAGCATTACGCAAAACTGGCTGGACAGAATTTAATGAAACTTTGCCAGTCCTTAGGTATTTGCCTGAAGTTTAACCATAAATAAAATCCAAATGTTGAGTATAATGGCCCAGCACCCACTTACCTCTCTGCGCTAATTACCCCACGCACTGCACCACGTTCCCTCCGATCCTCCAGCACTGCTCGCCTCATCCCACCATCTCTTAGGGCGGCATTCATCCAGGCTCTTTTCTGTTCTGGCACCTAGGTGGTGGAATGAACTTCCTCTAGATGTCCGTACAGCAATGACTTTGACTATCCTTAAACGACGACTCATCTGTTTCTCCAGTACTTCCCAGTTGTGTTGGACTAATAGCACTTAGTTATTAACCTAGTTAACCCAGTGTAAGTATGTATCCAATGATGTAAACATTAAAGCACTTTTTGTAAGTCGTTCTGGATAAGAGTGTCTGCCAAATGCCTAAATGTAAATGTAAATGTATAAGGGAAGTTATGAACTATTATGTGTCAGATGATAAACCATGATAGTTTTGACAGTGTAGTGTAATCTGCATGCTTCAAACTTTGGGTGTGTCCTAAATTAACTGCTGGACTGAAATTACTGTACAGCGCTGAATTGGTATAAGTGGAGTCGATTTAATGATTTAATCTTTATCCAATCAACTTTTTCGATTTCTCATCTGTGATTCACTCTTAGATTACCAAACAGGTAGTGTATGAAAGTGGTACAAAAGAAGTACAACTTAGCGTAAACAAGGTTTAAGATAAGTTATGCTGTACGAATGATCCCGCTTATGTGATTATTTCTTTCTATCTAATGCCATCTGTCACCTATCTCAGGAGACCTGGCTTTTATGATACTGGTATTGGACACTTGAACTATTATGGCTCTCTTATACAATTTAACTCAATTCATTTCAATTCAATTTAATTAATTTTTTTATATAGCACATTTAACAATGGTCATTGTCACAAAGCAGCTTCACGAAAAAAATGTGGAAATTAAGAGTAAGAAAATATGTATACATTATAATGATCAGATTGTCCCTGATGAACAAGCCAAGGGTGATGGTGCAGAGGGAAACACTCCCTGAGATGGCAGTAGGAAGAAACCTTGGGAGGAACCGGACTCAAAAGGGAACGCATCCTCATTTGGGTGATAACGGATAGCAGGGATTGATCTGCACTCATACTGTGTGTTAGGAGGCTGGAAGTTTAGTATAACAGTTTATGTCTTTAACTTAATGTAAAGTCCAGTTTGTTATTGGAGGCTCAGGTACAAAACTGTTTGTAAGAATTTCTGTCCTGCACTATTGAGTCCTCAGAGAGCAGCTGTCTGCATCAGCCGAGGTCAGGAACACGCGTCCTAAACAGACCACATTCTGTGTGACGAGATCTCAGACCAGAAGCGGAGCACCAAGATGAGTCAGACAGGTCCGGAGGGCAGAAGGGGTCTGGATCATCAGCAGGACTAACTGAGACTGCATAACTAACAGGGAGAAGGAGAAGGAAACACAGACATGTGGGAAGTAAAGCAATCAGTTACTCCACCATCAGCATCACTCTTATGAGTGATCAATAAGAGTGGGCAAGACAGCATCTAAACATACCAGTTCAGATGATACGTTTATTGCTGCTAAATGGTCAACGGGACATGGCAGACACATGTCGCACTAGTTTCATAAACTTCTCTGTATTGTGTCACTGCATTGGTTCCCGGGGAACTGTCACAGGTAAAATCAGTATAGATGACAATGAACACTTGACCTGATTTGACTTGATGTGTAAATTACATTCAGTGCATTTCCTTGTGACATGAAGCTAAAGGCAGAGGCTATGTTAAGCAGCAGTTCTGTGGACATTACCACCCACAACAGCTTCTTATTTAAGAGTGTTTTGCTAGAGGCTAGCAGAGCAGTGGGAGTTCACAGACTGCGGTTCTCAGCTGCAGAAACATACCTTTTATAGCACTGAGCTAAACACCTCTTCAAATGAAAAGCAAAACGCTCATGTTTATAAGATTTAACCTGAACCATATGCAAGGGTTAAGTTAGCAAATTATTATACTAGCATGATGATTGAATGCATTATAGGCACAAAATAAATAAAATTCTTTATCTGTTTCCGTCAGTGCTGTTTATAAACTTTGGTGATTTTTATAGCTGCACAATATGCTGTAGACTAAATATGGAAACGCTTGATTACTGCGCCATTATGATACTTTGAGTTCTACTCGGCACAACTGCCTTTTTTTCCTGTAAGAGGTAAACAATCACAGACATTTGAATATATTTATGAATTTCAGGCGATTTTAGGAGGATTCACAGATGCTACTCAGCCACCCACAGAAACCTCTTTTATATCTGAATTTGAATAGTGAGTGGGTGGCTATTGTGTGATATTGTGGCATTAGATGCACAGCTTCCCTCCTCACATGTCCACACACACACACACACACACTCTCTTCTCTGAAATTTCTGTGCTCTCAAATCCATCCTGTTCGCTAATCTTCATAGAGGACAAGGAGAACATATAAAACTCCAATATTTTACCTGACTACATTTAGCTTTAATGAGAAAGCACATTCACTGTAGAATTGTTTCCACAATTGTATGTTACATAACAACATTTATTTCTCTCTTGATTGGCATTCAATTATGCTGAGGATAAAGCTAATCTCAGGATAGGATGAGATCTTGTATGAATAGTGAGAGACTTCAACCACTTCGTAAAAGTCCCCCAGGACATCCCAAAGAATTAGGTGTGAAAACGATTCCTTATGCTCCCAGAATCACTCTTTCACAATCTAAATCATAGAATATGAAAGAATGTTAAAAGATAAATTGAAGCCAATCTCCATAGATATGATACCCTCGTCATTTAGTACATTCAATTCATCAGCTGACTTTATTTTATTGAGTCTAGACCTGAGCAACTGATCAACCTCAGATCATAACACTGCCTTCAGAGGCTTGTACAGTGGACACTATACCGCTTCATGTCCTTCCATTCTTACCCTGACATCTCTCTGGAATAGGCTCGATCTGGACTCATCAGTCTTTATGCTCCCCAACAAACTGAAGCATTTTTTCTTGATGAGTCTCACTAACAAGTGTTTTTTCATGGTCACACAGCTGTTAGTTTTTATGATGCATCTTCACCGGATGTTTAAGTGAGCCCTGATCATGTTCATTCATGATTAGTTTATGACTACATTCCTTCTGAGAAGTTGATGGTTCAGCATTAGTCTTTCAGGTTTTAATATGTGTCAGACAGCTCTTAAACCAATTCCATTATTTCCATTATTCCAGTTATTTCTCAATTTTTCCTTAGTTGTTTTCTTTGCTTGATGCAGGAGAGTCATTTACTCCTTCTTGCCCCATCAAAACGAAGAAATAAAGAATTTTTTTTTGATAGTTTGTGTTGTAAAAAAAAATTTGTTGTTGGACCTGATTCGGCATATAAATTTAATTCATTCCAGAGGCGAGTTCTTAAGGTGAAATGTCGTATTGCGAAACCTATAGCAAATAATGTAAATGCAGATAATCCGTTCCTGCCACCCAAAAATATTACCAATTTCCAACACTGTAATAATATTTTTGCACCTAAAAACAATTAAAACATTTAAAAAGACATGTGAATGAGGTAAAATATGAAATAAATAGACATTAAATCTCACTTAACCTATCCCCTTTTAAACTTAACCTCACTTAAAAGGGCCAGGGGTAGCTCAGTGGTTAAGGCATTGGACTATGGTTCAGAAGATCCCAGGTTTAAACCCCAAAACCACCAAGTTGCCACTGTTGGGACCTTGAGCAAGGCCCTTAACTGCTCAGATGTATATGAGATAAAAAAAAAAAAAAGTCGCTCTGGATAAGAGTGTCTGCCAAATGCCTAAATGTAAATTTATGATTCCTCTTGACACCAGATGCTTTAAAAAACAAACTGAAAGTGGGTCCCTTTTCTTCTTGCTGCAGTCCTTAATAACATTCTTTGGACCCATTGTGGTATGTCTTCACTAAATGATGCACACAATGCAAAATTATAGTAAAAATCCAGTTCTTAAAGCGAAATTCATGAGGCAGGGCATTCGTATGCCGAGGTACCGCTGCATTCTGTAAAAAAATAATTATGATTTTAGCAATGAATTATTTCTACTTGTTACTTAATAGAAGATTTTCTATCAGGATTTACGGCACTATATTACTGTATATTTCAGTGGTAACACCTTTAGTAAGATAAAATTCAGCCAATCAGATTATTTTCTCTCTGCTGTTGCTATGTGATCACTGAACACTAGGGGATTTCTTCGGAGCCTTCCCTGAGGCCCTGATGCTCATGGATGAAAGGCTCCTACCATGAAACTGAACGAAGACATAAATTAAGATTAATTAACCAAATCGGATTTTAAAGTATCGTAAGAGGGAAGGTTCTTTCGATAGATGGGTAAAGAGTTATCTCGTTAGCTTTTATAGTCAGTAATCCGTGTAAGATTTTTCTTTGTAAGCTTATTGAAGATGGACAGCTGACGGAAGAAAATCTGTTGAACTTTTGTTGGATTGATTAAACTTTTGAGAATGTCACGGTGATATTCTCTGCGATTAACGGTTAGGAAATAAAAGGACATGCTGTTGGATTTATTAAAGTCAAGGATCACCTTAATTGGTTTTTATAGTTGTTACTTGTTTGATGAAACTTCTGGGTTAGCGTTTGAGTCATTGGGTTTCGTGAGATGCATTTTTAATTGTTTGTTGTTTTGGTAGGTCGTGTTTTAGGTGTCTGCCTCTGAATTTGAGTACATTAGCAGAAGAAACGACACAACGTCTCTCCAAATCATTTCAGGGTATGAAATAAGATTCTTTTGTTGGAAGACTTATGAAAGCCATTTTGACTCTATGGATTCCTGGAGTAACCTCTGTCTTGCACATTTCCCTAACACTCTAACACACCCACTTCCACTCAGGAAGAGCCGTTAATGATCCGATTAGCTGACTCATGTGTGTTAGAGCAGGGAACCTCCTAAAAGGTATCACGAGACGCTGCCGTTCCCGGGTTTGTGACAATGCCAGAACATTCCTGTTGTATGTTTTCTTCTGCAGTGTAGACTTTTTAGACCATCCCTAAACTCCCTATTAGGCGGCAGAGGGAGTTTAGAAGGCATGCAGCAGTCGAGGTGGAAAGAGGACGAGAGCGTCTGCTTCTGTCATGTACGCACAGGCAGAAAAATGTCTTGTGCTAAAAAACAGCAGTCCCCGTCTTCCATAAACACACACTGTGCACACACTTTTCCAGCAAATGCATATGCTCCCACCCCCCAGCAGCTCTTCAGTGAGGAAGAGTGTGTAGTGTGTGTACCGTGCGTACTGATATCCAGTGGGATCCAGCAGTGAGAAACAAAGGAGCAGGAGGAAGATTAGTCATGCATACACTCTCACTGCACCCTGACTCTGAAACGATCAGCAAACTGTTACTGTGAGACTAAATAGAATACATCCGAAGAGCAAGCGCTTTCTAGCTGCAGCTGGGAGCCTCGTGTGAAGATTCGAGTGGAAACCCAGCAGAGGAACAATTTGACCGGAGACACTTGCACACCTTCTGAGAATTGCTGATGAGGATCTTGTTAAGGGTCAGTTCTGGGTAAGCATCCGTCCATTCTAACGGCGTAGTAATACTGTCAGGGGATTGATGAGTGAATCTGCATGCTCTGCATGAATTTCTTTAATGCAGTTTCTTCATGCGAGCTCTTGCAACAATGCTGCAGGATCATTTATCAACTACTGGGAGCACCAACTATAATGGAAGCACATTAATTATGCCTTAATGGTTTTGAGGGAATCACTTAAAAATATGTAGAAATCATGTTTTCCATCCACTCTGTTTAACAGTCACTGTATTATTCAGCCATACTCTCGGGTACTCAAGCCATGTTTTATTGATTTTGGGACAATTTCCTACTTTAGATTGTTGGAAACTCACATAGACATTCCCTTGAGTTTATTGGTCTTATTATTGCCTTCTAATACATTTCACTTTTATTATACATGTAATTATTGTTACATTATGTAACTGTGGTATATACCACTGGAGACTTTATTTCTAAACAGGTTATTCCATGAAAGTAATTTAAAAAAAAATATATTTACAAAATTTAAATTAGATTATGGTAATGTCTAATACGTTTTTCGACACAGCATCACCAGAATATGCCTTAGAGCAATTTTCACCGCATTAAAAATCAGAGAAATGAAAAATCATAAATTAAAATATCAATATTTTACAGCTACAACAAGTGGGATCCTTGATGTTCAGACTCTTAGAAACATTTAACAATATAAGAGCTGTGCATTAAATGTAGCTCGTTAAATATTGTCAAGCGTTCACTTGGATGCAGGTTTGCTAGGTCTCAGTGAAATGTCCAGGAAAAGACAGTTTGGTGTAAAATCCTAATATAAATAAAAAAGCAACCTGGTGTAAATTAAAATGGGGCATATCTGAAACATGGGCTACTTTGCTTTATTTCACCTTCTGACATTCTCTGTCGGTCAAATGTGTTGTTCCTCACTATACCAAGTTTAGCTGCAGCTTTCATTCCCAGTGATTTCTTTAACCTTGATTGCGTCCACTGGGATTGCCTTGATGTTTCAAAGCAGAGAGAGCACGCACATGAGAGAGTAAAAAAGAGAGAGATATTGGTGCAGGGTAGTATGTTAATACAGTGCTAGACTCTCAGTCATCGCCCCCTTTTTTTAAGAGGACCGTCGGTTGGGTTAAGTTGAAGTGTTGATAGAAGCAATATTTATTTTATGATGAAAGGCTATTTTATTATAAGGCCTGTTCTGTTTAATGTATTGTTTGAGAGAAAAATTGCCTATAGTGGGCTACAGAAATGCTTTAATCTATATGAATAAAAGAAAGATTTTGTCTTTACATTGATCAGAACTCGCTCTTTCAATTATTAAGTATTTATGTTTTTATACATTGAAAGACCTGAAACTAGTCACAGAACATTTCTGTCTGTCTGTAACAGCATCACACAAAACTGGCTAGACAGAATTTAATGAAAGTGGTAGTTCTTAGGAATTTGAGTGAAGTTAAACCTGCACCATAAGTGAAATCAAAATGTTGAGTAAAAGAGTCTTGTTTCTGCGACCATAACGCTGTTAATATTTAAAAACATATGTAACCATGTCTGTAAAAAAGCAAGCTAAAGATTTTTTACATAAAATCCTATGTAGAATGGTTTTATGTTGAAAATAGTGAATCACAAAACAAAAAAAGCTTTTAAATTACTTTAGCTGAACTAAACAGACATATACGGCCTCTATACAGTGTTGGATGGTGTTATGATGAGGCAACAAGAAACAGTAGAAGTACTG
Organism: Clarias gariepinus; assembly: GCF_024256425.1. Classification (NCBI taxonomy): domain Eukaryota; kingdom Metazoa; phylum Chordata; class Actinopteri; order Siluriformes; family Clariidae; genus Clarias; species Clarias gariepinus. Next base: position 4,148,060 of record NC_071114.1, read on the forward strand.
CAGTTGCAGGTAAATCAGTGTTTATTAGGCACTTTAACTTGAGCAAACAAATCGGTATACCATGAACAGCAGTCAAACAACAGGCAAAGGTCAGTCGATTTGCGGCTGTCGCCAATTCGAGCTCAATATCAGAATAACAAGCTGGTCCAATCAAAGATCAAAAGGAATGGTAACTTACTGGTCAGGATCACACAGTGGATCCTTCACAGCAAACACTCGCCCCTGAGTCCTTTTCATATGGTGATGCAGTACAAAGCAGTTTAGGTGTGCGTCATTAATGTTGAGCTGCTCTCTCAGAGTTTGGGATCTGACAGATATACATGACCTGTTTGAATGTGGTATGTGAGATATACAGTACTGTAAAAAAGTCTTGATCCACCCCTTATGTCTTTCCACTCAAATAAATTATATGATGTAGTTTAAATTAGGATGGTGGAAACCATTTTTTACCTACAGTCTGCAAAATGTCTAAAGATACAGTTGTGAAGAAACTGGTTGTGAAACTGCTCAGGTACAAGGACTGGACTGAAAATGAGAGACAAACGCTTGCCTTTCAGGAAGCCTGGAGGACCCTCGAGATTCCTCAAAACTGCATTAAAGATACAAGAATGTCTGGCTCGTAGAAGAAATAAGGGGTGTCTCAAGTCAAGCTTAAAGGGGTGCTGCACAGTACTGTATGTTTACTCTTACACTAATTAAATTAACTACATTTAATTAGGTGATATTTTTAATTTGGATTTAATTAAATTCAACTGCATTGGACTACGGTTCAGAAGATCCCAGGTTCAAATCCCACAAGCACCAAGTTGCCACTGTTGGGCCCTTGAGCAAGGCCCTTAACCCTCAACTGCTCAGATGTGTAATGAGATGAAAAAAAAAGTAAGTCGCTCTGGTTAAGAGCGTCTGCCAAATGCCTAAATGTAAATGTAAATGTAAATTTACATTTAGGCATTTGGCAGACGCTGTGATCCAGAGGTACCTACAAAAGTGCTTTGAAGTTTTTTTCATCGGATAGATCCTTACACTGGTTACGAGGTGACTAACTAGAATTACAATCAGTTAAACACTGTTGGGAAGTTTCTTTCTTTCTTTCTTTCTTTCTTTCTTTCTTTTTTTCTTTATTTTGTGGATTAGCCCAAATATCAAAGAAACAGAGCCCTTACATAAAAAAGCAAATCTAATGAAAACTGTGGAAAATGTACCTACTGGGATTTTAGTCCTGTCTGTTTAACTGGGAGAGAACCCGTGTTTACTCTCATTAAGTATTTGTTAACGGTACACAACTTTGTGCTTTACTGATAGAATCAATCATGCTGTGTGGTATTGTTTCCTGTACCTGTTAGAAAACCATTAGCTACATCTATCAGTAAAACGCCATGGCAACCCCGTGACTCATCCCTGGTGCTTGACCCCACTTCGCTGCTTGCAGCTATATTTACATAACTTATTTACATAACTCAGAGAGCTGTTCAGGCCAAAAGACTCTTCCATCAGGTGAAGAAACTGAAACTGACCTTTTCCTTGATTTTGCTTGACATTACTCCATTCATTTTAAAACACTCACTGCATGAAGCCTCTCTACAGCCTCGTTAATATCTTGCATAAGCAGAAATTGAACTTATATAAGACAGCACTATGATTAGCGACAGTCTAAATATAAAAAGCATTTTAACACTTTATGGGTACGCATTAGCATTCTGTTGTCCCATGCAGAAAACGGCAATGATGTGAAAATCCCTCTTCATTGTTATTTTTGGCTTATAGTTGGACATTTAATGCATTGCAGCATAAGAGATGTACTGTAAAGGCATGAAAGACACATCGTTATTCGGCTGATGGCTGGAAAACGCCAGCCCTGTCTCTTATTTTTCATGTAAATGTACCAGTAGGTGGATGACTGAGGAAAGAAATTAACAAAAGTTGCACTAGGCAAATGAAATAAGTCTTATTTACTTAAAATGCATCTCCCCTTGCCCAAAGATGTGTGCACCAAATCCTTAAAGAATATCATCCAGATTTTACACCTGCATTTTAATACAGTTTTATTATACATTTTATCTGCTTTGCATCTTTGAGCCTAGTAGTCAATTAATACTCTGTCAAAACTCAATACGTTTTACTCATGATCACACTTTTTCTTTACTATTGATTCCTGTATACGCATGGTCAGGATTGTGCATAGGAATAATTTAATAAATGTATAGATCCATGCATATGCATCCTTTAAACACTAAACTCTGTACCTTATACACACCGTCGATAAATGAGAACCCTGGTTTAGGTCATCAATGTAAACCTTCCTTAGTGTCATTACCTTTTCTAAAGCATAGAAATTATTTTCTGCTTCGAAAGATTTGACAGAGATAGGCAAAAAGCCATGAAGAAATCTAAATAAGCAAATGTGATGCAGAGCAGACTGAATACAGGCTACGAGGGAATGGCCTCACTCGGGGGGGTGTACTGTGAATGAAATTCAGCCCTGGACTCACACACCGGACCGGCTGCAGGGGGGATACGCATTAACCCCTGATTGGCCCCTGAGCCCAGTCCCGAAACATGCACCTACCACTCTTTCATGAGCAGCCTGGATGACAGATGAATCGGTAAAGAGACAGACAGGCCTGTAAAGAGATATGGATTCGTTTACTTGTTTAGATGTTTTTTTTGCTCTGATTCTGACGGCTGTCAGGGCCACTGATGAATCCCAGTTTGTCCCAGTGTGCCCGATGGCCAGCGCGCCACAGGCCTCACCTCAAGCGAAATACTAGAGCACAGTAACTCTGAGAGGCTTGTTGCTTATTTAAAGCGAGCTTGTGAAACAGATGGTTTCCGTTAGTAATCATGTGATTTTAAAAAGACAACGGTTCTTGTTTATAAGTAATGAGGATCATGCGGTTTATACTGTAGACACGGGCAACCTATAGGTCACATAATAATAGACTGTATTAACAAGTTGTTTACAGAATAGATTTTGTTTAGCAGTTTTTTCTTTAAAGCTTTGGTTATATTAAACTAGGTCTAATCATTGAAAAATCTTTTGGACCTTGATCACCTAGGTGACTCCTGACTTCAACCCTTATCCCATATGACTCTTTCCCTTAACACACTAATGACCCTGAAACCAAATTAAGCATTTCTGTTCATTTTAATACATTAATTTTACATTGCAGCACAATGACCTTCTCATTGACTCCCTGCCAAAACACTGGCAAAACAGCAGACAAGGTAATTTAGCTGGCCATATAAATAATTCATTTTGTCTCATCAGAGTGCAATACTCTGAGCTAAAGTTTGAAAGAGAATATGGAGTAGTTGTTTTCTTCCCTCTCAGATGTAAGCAACTGATGAGCAGGTATCACTAGCAATGTTCTAACCGGTCCTTAAATCTAACTGGGTTAGACTGTGTGAAAGTTACTGGATTACTGAACTCTAGTACATGCATAACTATGCAATGTCTATGTACTTTTATAAAATCTATGCATTTCTGCTTTGTCCTTTAAATCTAATCATCCAACAGTTAGTTCCGACCGAGTAATCTGATTGGATGAGAAGCATTCCATGACAGTATTACTACTCTCACAGGTGTTCTAACAACTTTTAATTCTACTAACTGTGGGTCGCAGCATGGGTGAGAGTAGGTCTGTATGGTCCGCAGTACCGAGGAGAGGGCAGCTGCCTGCCTAAACCCACATTCACAACTGGTCACTTTCAGCAAAAACACACATCTGATAACATTATGTCATTACCGTTTACGCTTGGTAATTGCTTCTAAGTTGTTCCTTTTAAATTATAAGGCTGAATTGAAAAATCCCTCCATAACCCCTGTTCAAGGGCACTACCTAGTGTGTGGCATAAGGGATTGTAATTTACACCCTCCACATAATGAACAGGACAATCCAGAAAAGATGTATAAAAAAAATTTAAACTTGCTTTGGAGCAACATTCCTGAAATCCCTATCACTCTCATGAAGCAACTGTGTTTGATTAAAAAGGAAATGACTAAAAATGATAACTATGAAATGTATTTATTACATCCTTATCATGTATTTGAGTGTAAATATGCCCAATCAGCAGGTGCTGGAACAGGTGTTTCAGAGCTACTGTAGAGATAATTACATGCTCTAATTCTTTCCATCTGCAATTTAGCAACAGTCCCAAACATTTTCAGCAACGCGGGCGCTATTAGTGCACTCAGAGAGAATATTCTACTAACTCTGAATCAGCAGTATCCTGACCTGCTTAAATGGGTGGAGTAGGTCCTGTGTGTGATGTCACACTGAAAACATCTAATGCCATTCGTTTGGCTTGGCCATAATGTGCCGCAGACAGGAAATACCAGAATGTTTGAAAATGAAACTAAACACAGCAGAAAATTTGTACCTCTTCTTCTGTGGTTCCTATTGTGAGAAGCGTTCTTTTTTGTCTATATATACTGTACATACTGTATATACAGTACTGGGCAAAAGTTACTATATAAAAAATAAATGCAATATTTCCAAACATTTCAAAGTTATATACTGTGTATATGACTCTTGACTTTCTTGGCCTGATTTGATTTCAACCTTATTTATATAGCACTCTTAACATTAAAAATGAAAGAATTTAGAAAATGTGTATAAAACAAAATAATCAGATAGTCCCTAATGAACAAGCCGAGGGCGACAGTGCTGATGGGAAAACTCCCTGAGATGGTAATAGGAAGAAGCCTTGAGAGGAACCAGACTTAACAGGAAACCCATCCTCATCTGGGTGATAACAGATAGCAGGGATTGATCTACAGTCATACTGAGTGTTAGGAGGCTGGAAGTTCAATATAACCAAAGGAGTGTTTAATTTAATATGGACTCTAGTTTCATTAATGGAGGCTCAGGTACAAAACTGTTCAGGTACAAAACTGTTACCTGTTTGTTAGAATTTCAGGACTGAACTATTGTGTGTGTTTTTTTTTATATTTAGTTCCATATGTTACTTTCAAAATACAGAAGGAGAACTTCATTATATCTGGGCAGCATGGTGGCTTAGTGGTTAGCACTGTTGCCTTGCACCCCCAGGGTCTAGGTTTGATTCCCGCATCTTTGTGTAGCTCTGCATGTTCTCCGCATGCTTGGTGGGTTTCCCCTTGGTGCTCCGGTTTCCTCCCAAAGACATGTAGATTGGGCTAATTGGTTGGCCCATAGTATGTGAAAGAGTGTGTGTACATGTGTGCCCTGTGATGGGTCTCCTGGGATAGGGTCCAGGCCCCCTGTAATACAGGATAAAGCAGTGTAGAAGACGAGTGAGTGAGTAAGTGACTTATGATATTCTGGCAGGCTAATAATGCAATTCTTTTATTTTACATATTTTTTTGCGCATTTCTAAATTAACATTTCATTCACTTTATTTTTGACTTTCTGATACATTTTCAGTAATGATAATGTATTCTAATGTCTTTTTTCCCCTCAAAATATATCTGAATCAGAAAGAGCTTTATTTCCAAGCACGTTTGCACACATAAGGAATTTGTGTCCAGAGTCGACAACACAAAAGGAAAAAACAAAAACAAAAAACAACAGAATTGCATTCAGAAATTACAGCTCTTTTACTAAATTTACGCAACAAACAATTATTTACACAACTATATGTTTGTATACTCTCTGCATGCTCCATACAAGATTTAGTCCTGATCACATGAATGCCCTGAAAATCTATTGGGGAAAAAATCAGCCAAAAATAATTTACTACTTTGCCAAACGTTGTACAGGATGTCTCAAGAAATCGGTGGTATACTTTTACTGTACTCTATGTAAATCTGCAGATATGAGCAAAAAAAAAAGTATTTTAATTTAAAGAAGGAGTGGGATTTTCATAAGGGTGTATGATGGCTTAGTGGTTAGAACCAAGTTAGGTGCATGGGTGCAATAATAATAATAATAATAATAATAATAATAGTTGCAAGCAATAATGAGTGGGCCCAGGCACCCTGTGCCATCACCACCTGGGAAACCAGAAAGACAACGGGCACAGTGGGCACATGCATTTATAGGGGACATACCAATACCATTATGGCATAATTTTGGAAAAGTGGGAATTTGATGTCAAGTCCTTGATAAATGGTGATGTGACATCACCTCTTTGTGTACAATAGTATAAACTCCCTAGGAGAAGTGTATCAAAATCCATTAAGTGTGTTTTGCAAACAACCCAAAATAACCAACTTCCTGTTGAGTTGAGCCCATGACATGCAATGTGAAAGTTGTTCAGCTCAACGAGATCTAAATGTGTAACTGGTTTCATGTGCAATTGTGCAAGTGTGTGAGCTATGCAGCATAATCTCATGTGAGAGCCCTGAGCCACGCCGGGGTCCCAGACACTCAGGTATTCTAATGGCAGCAGATTCCAACCTTTCTGCCAATTTACATTAATTTATTTTTGACATTTTACACCCCCCAAAAAAGCCCTGGATGGTGGGAAAAAAAAAGTCCTTAGAAGAACAAGAGGGCCCTTTACACACTATGACAACTTGGGGCTGATGTCATAGTGCGTGGGCCCTAATATTAATTACTTATGTAACAATAACATTTTCTCACACCCCTTACAGACGTAACAAGCCTGTGATCATGAAAAGACAGTTAAAGGTCTCATCACTGCTCAATGACATCATGCCCTTCAGAATAACTACGCCTAAAATGGCACTGAGCCACATCACCACAAACACGCTGCTGTGAAGCAGAAGAGGCACTTGAAGCATTATGTGGTGAGCACAGACACACTGCAGTGCCAGCTTGCCCCGGGGTGGTTTGTGCTACAGAGAATCCTGGTCCAAAATAGAAATACAAGAACACTACGTTACAATCCTCTGAGTAAAGCAGTCTTAATGATCCCTGAAGTTATTATTACAGTAAAAGAAAAAGAACAAAGAAGGTAAAACAGACAAAAGAAGAAAAAACACCAGTAAAGCAGAAAGCAGCGAAGCAGAAGCACGGCACACTCCCGACTCTGTCTGTGAAGGACATTACAGGATTCTAGGTTTGGATTTCCCTGTAGGTCACAGCGTGGTTTGCACTGTAGGAAGTTTTACTGTAGCTCCCAGGCATGCATCAGCTTGTTTTTGAAATAAAGGAAAAGAACTTATGGTTGAGATAAAAGCATTATTTTTTTTTTATAAATCGATAGCTACTGCATCGATAGCTGACTGCAGTGTTAGTGAGACAAATAATGCAGGCTATTTAAAGAACCTACTGACTACGCATCATTTTCATGACTTCTGTGTCCTCTGTTTAGCCTGAACACAGATATAGATCTACAGTGGTGTGCTGTATTTCAGGAAAGAGCTGTAATTCGGTGTTTGACCTGGGCCGCTTACCAAAAAGCATTCAAAATAAATCTTTAAAATAATGGACACTCTCCTTTGCCATCCATCAAACCCCAGCCTCTTCTTTTTCTTCTGCCTGGCTGGCTTGTGAAGGATCACCGAGACAATGAGCAAGGTTACTGAAGTGTTCCATAAAATTTATGGAAAAGTGCACAAAAATCAGCGTGACTTTATGGGTAGCTCGGTGTAAAATTCCCACTCAGGGTTAAAACTAATAAGTTTTACCAGTTGACCAGTTATTCATAAAAGTTATGAGTGAGACTATGGAGACTCACATGTGGTGGCAGTGAAGTGTATTTACACCAGTACACACTCAGAGGAAGGTGCTATCCACCCTCTACTACATGAACAAAAAAACCCCATTATTTAAGCTTTTTTTTTGCACTATAATTAAATAATTAAATCAAGCATTGTTTGGATTTTTTCAAATTTGCCTTAAATCAACATTGAGGTGCATATAAATACATTACAAGGCGGCACAGTGGTGTAGTGGTTGGCACTGTTGCCTTGCACCTCCAGGGTTTGGGTTCGATTCCTGGCCATGCATGTTCTCCCCATGCTTGGTTGGTTTCCTCTGCGTACTCTGGTTTCCTCCCACAGTTCAAAGATATGCAGGTTAGGCTAATTGGCGTTCCCAAATTACCTGTAGTGTGTATGCGCGCCCTGTGGTGGATTGGCACCCTGTCCAGGGTGTACCCTGCCTCATGCCCTAAGTCTCCTGGGATAGGCTCCAGGTCCCTGTGACCCTGAAGACAGGATATAGCGGTATACAGTAGAAAATGAGTGAGTGAGTGAGTAATAAATACATTACTATATTTCTAAGTCGTTTTATGTTTTGCTGCTTAAAATGACCATATTGGAATTTTTTTTAATAGTATATCGTTAAAGAAAACAAACTCCTGATTTACACCAACCATGAACTTCTAAGACCTATGATAATGTACTTTTAGGCACCTAAATTTTTGCCGTAGAGCTACTTCCAGTGAGAAGAGTTAAATTTATACTTAATACACCATAACTTTGAGACTAACTCAGTGGATTGCAAATGCTTCATATGAGTCTTAACTGAACATTGGAACACATTTTTGCACAAAGCATGGGTTGTGAAATTTGGCCCTGATTACTTACAATGTAGTCATGTTCTGGGTAACAAACTTCACGGTTTGTGTGCAGAGTGGAAACAAATTATGATGACCAAGACCTAGTGTAATATACTGTACTTACATATACCTCAACTTTGACTATCGCTTTGACTATAGTGCAGTGTTGATGTGGTCAGAAAACAGGTGGGTTGAACCGGCAGGTAGATGATTCTCACCTGAGGTTGCATATGGATGCTTTGTTTGACTTTTCAAGAAATAACAGAACACGGAAAACCAAACAGAACACGGAAAACCAAAGAGAAACAGAGCTAAAAGAGGTCAAACGCTGATTTAGGAGCATTGAAAGTGTTGACCTGTTGACAAGGTAAAAGCCCTAAAATACTGGGTACATGTTTTTTTTCAATAGTGCTGAAAAGTGCACTGAAAAGTGCTAGCTCAAGAAATAACAAAGAAATAATAATAATGTGAGCCCGAAGCGAGCGCTGTCAAAGTCTAACTGCCTACTGAGTCCTCCTTCCCACCCACCTTCACACACACACACACACACACACACACTACAGTAGCGCTAAAACCCAGAACCTGTGCAGTGAACTGATTCAGTACTGCCAGCCTGAGAATTCCCTCGGCATCCTATTCCTCAGGCAACATTCACTGGTGGCAGGAGTCCTTGAGCTGCAGCATTCAGATTAATGAATGTACAGCCAAACTCTGTGAGGTTCAGGACCTGAAATTGTCATTGATATTCCTCTGGGGTCCAACCAATTCGTTGCAGCATTGTATTCCTGGTAGATCAGCTGCTCATGCCATGGACATCAAGGTGAAGAGGTACAGAACACGCTCTTCCTCTGATCATGCCTATTGGAGCTTAACAAAGGTCATCCATGTAGGACGTTTTACTTTAGGGCTTGCTCAAGGTCATCACTTTCCAAGCCCACATTCCATCACGTCTTTTATGTGCGTCCTCTCTCGTCTCTGTAAGTACACATC